>NW_016107906.1:619806-723430 GCF_001604975.1 Cebus imitator
GCCTCCTGGGTTCAGGCAATTCTCCTGCCTCAGCCTCCTGAGTAGCTGGGATTACAGGCACGCGCCACCATGCCCAGCTAATTTTTTGTAGTTTTAGTAGAGACGGGGTTTCAGCATGTTGACCAGGATGGTCTCGAGCTCTTGACCTCGTGATCCACCCGCCTCGGCCTCCCAAAGTGCTGGGATTACAGGCGTGAGCCACCGCGCCCGGCCATAACCTGGTTTTTTAATATAAAACGTAACATTCAATCTGAAGAATTTTCCTTGAAAATAATTCCAGAACCTGGCAGAAATGCTTGATGTTGAGCATGAAAGATGTTGATAGAATTCACTAAAGGTTCTACTTTATTAGCACATTCATTCTCTTAGTAAAATAATTGTTAACTGCTTTCTACATATAAGGTACTAGACTCCTCAGTATGAATAAAAAGTGACTAGACTTTTGTTCCTGTTTTCAAAAAGCTTATAGAATAGCGAGAGAGATAAAAATGCAAATACGAGGCTTGCTAATTTTTGATAGGTGGTGAGACAGAAGTAGAAAAGGTGAAAAGTAGAAAAGATTGACAAAATGCAGCAAGGAGAAAAGTTCCCTTTGGCTGAATCTCAGTAAGTTAAGCCTTGCATGAAAAATCATAATTAAGGTGAACTAATGCCAGTTATTAAATGCTGTGACAACTCAAGGACCTGGATAAACAGATTCTATTGCTTGAGATAACTCCTAATTCATAAGATGGTATCTTAAATTTTCATAAAATACCAGGAATAACTCTGCAGATGAAATCTCACCTTCAAGAAGTTCTTGATTAGGGTATTCATACATTCCTTAAAATGGTAGGTAACAAATTGTAAATATAGGCTGAAGAGCATTTTTATGGGTAAAGGGTCCATAGCTTACGTCAGAGTCTCTAGGAAGTGTATAAGGTTAAGAATTTTTGACCTGGAGAATTGGGCCACCCATAAGTGTCACTATTGGCAGTTGAGTATTAATTTAGATCATTAATTTTACATTTTAAGAAAAAGTGATCTGGAGTATGGAATATATGAAGTTGTAGTGACTGATAAGTCTACTAGTAGGTCAAGATTTCCACTATTCCCAGGCTTTTTTTCCCCCAAAAGTAACAGAATGAAGTAATTTTTATTTTTTGACTTTTATACCTCTGGTTAAAAATAGTAGGACGAATCTATAGTTTGATTTACTGTCCAGTACCTATGAAACCAACAAAAATTTTCTTTCTACCAATGGCTCAGTAGTTAATAAAAAATAATTTTTTTATATTTCTTATCTTGAGAATAGTCTCATTGTATTATACTAATAAATTATTAATTCTAACATTGCATTAACCTGTTACTGGATGGCATATGTTTACTATTTTCTTCTCTGTTCCTTCTTATAATTGAAACTAGATGATTTCAATTTTTACTGTAACAGTATATGTTATTTTCCTGTATTTTTACCAAGCCATTGTATAAAGTTATGGTAACAGAATTTTTATGATTGTGTTAATGTTCATCTTTAAAATTAAATTAAAACATAACCATAGGACATTAGGCAATTAGAGTATGAAGTTATTAATGTATTGAGAAACATTATGGAAACTATGGCCCACCTGGATTTGTTAAAAACAACACAAGCCTTAGGCTTCAGTAATTTCCTATTAATTCGGTTCCCCATTTAAAAATGCCAGTAGTATTAGTTTAGTCATAGAAAAAATGCAACCATATGTTGAAGCAAATGATAATTTCCCTCTGCATCTATTACTAAAACTTAGGTCATGTGTGAAAAACTTGGCAGATGGATTTTCCCTCCTTTTTAATAATGTCTAGGTCAAATGATATGGCCAACTGAAGTGGGACCTCGCATGGCACAGCAAAACAGTACAGGCTTCGAAGGTCCTGTCCTACCATTTACTGCTATGTGGGGCTTGGGAATTTATTATCTCTCAGAATCAGATTCTTCATGTATAAAAACAAAACTTGGACTATTATAATGGTTATTAACAATGCACATAAAGTATTCTAGTATTTTACACATACTGTTGATTAGTAATATTATTATTCATTGTCACGTAGAGAGAAACAATTCCAGTAATTTAAAATAACAGAATGGCACCTACTAAAAAGTGTAGGACAAATCATCCATTTTTCTCTAGACTTTAGTGTTGTCATTTATATAATGAAATTATTAGAGTTTATAATATGTCATCCAACATCAATTTTTCTGGTTTTCCAAAAAGCAACTGAATATGTGGCAGTTGAGTGCAGCTCAATGATTTGGATCAGTAAGGCAGATCTGACCAAAGACTAGGAAAGTATATTGCTCACCTAGATTAAAATGTATTGTTTGAGACTAGATATCATAATTTTCTAACTAAATGTGCTTTTAAAATTAAATCATTTAGGGATGAGTTAACCCATTTTTCTACGATAATCTATAGAAAAATAATACTATTTCTTCATTGTGTCACTTTTAAAAAATATTTTCAGCACTTAGGCTGTTCTATGTCTTACAATGTAACTTGGGAATGTTCTCTTAACAAAATATGATAGGTATTAAATGTCACAAAAAGCCAAAAGAGAGAATCAAGTTTTACTTTTAAGCAACCATTGAATACTAGGTATATTTGATTTTTGCCACTATTCCTTATTTGGTCCTGGACAACATAATGCTCCGGGAGGCTTCATTTAGCATGACTTTCTCAAGAAAAATGGACTGATCCTCATTGTTTTGATGTGAAGGTAGGTGAGTAGCAACCTTATCAAGCCAACTTGACAATGTGTTGTTTCTCTTCTCAAGAGACTTCCAGGTGAAAACAAATTTTCACACCAAGTAAAGAAATGGGGATCAAAATGGTGCACTCATTTCAATCAATGTGACTTATGAAAACACAGGTTTATTTATTAATGATTATTTTGTAATGAGGTTACTGAATGTATTAATACATTGTGAAATAACATTACATTTCCTAAGGAAGAGATGACTTTGTTGAAGAAAATTTTCTTTTTTTCTCTGTCATAATTTTGATTCATCTATGTATTTATAATTGTACTTCATTTCAAAATAGATATGGAGTCAGTAATTTTATTTATCAAATGAATAGTTAAAATAGGAATAACTATGGAAAAGTTAAGAACTACTAAATATAAAGTGAATCTCTCTTAGGTGAGGGAAACTCCTGGAAAAAAACACTAAGGAATCAGTTTATAAAAATATATTATTTTACTATTTAATTTGTTCCTTAATTTATCACAACAAACAAAAATATTTTAATAAAGGAAGGATTTTTATTTGAAGAAACGGGGTTAATTTAAGCTTTTGCTACGTTCTTTAGAAACATTGAACTATATGGACTTATTTCAAATAATAAATATAGAGCGTGCTCAGGGTTTTGAATTAGACAGATCTACAAAGCTGAGCATAAAAACCAGCAGACTCTTGGTCAAACCGTTCCCTCCCACTTCCTCTCCCTTTCCCTCCCTTCTCCCTCCCCTTTCCCCACCCCTCCCCCTCCCTCCCTCCCTTTCTTTTCTTTTTTATTCCTTTACTCCTTTTTTCTTTATCTTTTTCTCTCTTGTCTCTCTATTTCTTTACATTGCAGACATATCTCTGAGGTCTCTGTCCCCTTCCTCCAATCTAGATTGACTGATCTCTAGGCCTTCTGCACAGCTGTATTCCAAGGACACTCATTTTCCCATGCTGGAAACTCCTTTCAGCTCTCATTGTTAGGTGAATCTACTTTTTTCCAGAATGCATGCCTTGCCTTTTTTTGCTCTTTTTGGACTCATATTTCTAATAGTTTCTTAAGACACAGTGCTTTGAAGGTAAACATTGAATTTACCCTAATGCACGATTGCTACTTTGGCTAGGGATAGAATTCTGAGTTCAATATCATTTCTATTTAATTTTAATGGCATTGATTTTTAACTTTCAGAGTTGCTATTGGAAAGACTTACAGCATTCTAATACTCAGTCTTTTGTATGTGATGAGATTGTTTTTCTTCCTGGAAATAATGACTGTTTGGTGTTCTGAAATATCTGTGATGCTTCTTTGTGTGGGTATGTTGTTATTTCTATTCATTTTATACTCTCCAATTGGCCTTTTCAATATGGAAACAAATGTGTTTTAGTTTTTGAAAGTCTCTCATGTTATTTCTTTCCTTTATCTCCATTTTCTGTGATCTTTTTTTTAAGGTTGTTAACTAGTCTGATGTTGACTCTTCTGAAGTGAGATTCTTTATCTCCTGTTTTCCTCTTGTCTTCTCTGGTTGACTCTCATAAAGGCTCATGTAATTAAATTGAACTCACTTAGATAATCTTTAAGGTCAGCTGATTAGTAATCTTAATTTCATCTTCAAATCCTGTTCATAGATAATACTACCCAGATTAGTATTTTATTAAAATAACCATAGAGTGAGAATATTGAGGTGGGTATCTTTGGAAACGTGTCTGCATATATTTGTATCTTATCAGTATTCATCATCTGAACAATGGAGACTTCCAGATTTTCTACAGTAGAATTTCTCTAGACCAGCTGCTCTCAAACTTCAGTGTGTGTCAGAAAAACCTAGAGAATTTTGGGCTCAGAGGCCCAAGTTTTTAAAGTAGCAAAAGGCCTGGCCCTTCATATTTTTACCAAGTTTCCCTGGTGATTCCAATGCCCACCAAAGCTTGCTCAGCTTTGGTTGAATAATACAAATACTTGGGGAGCTTTTAAAAATCCCAACTTATAGGATACACCCAGACCAATTAAATCATAAGTCTCTAGGGGCGGTGATCCACGTGTCAGTATTTTCTGAAGCTCTAAGGTGATTTAGTTTTCTAGACAAGTGCTTCTCAAATGATAATCCACATATAAATGACATGAGGATCTTGTTAAAATTCAGGCTCTGATTTGGTGGTACATTGGTGCCCAGTGAGATGATGCATTTCTTCTTCCTCTTCCACCTCCTTTTCCTCCTCCACCTCCTCTTCTTTCTCCCCCTCCTCATCTTCCCCCTCTTCTTCTTCTTCTCCTTCCTCCTCCTCCTCTTCTTCTTCTTAGCCAAATATGAGTGACCAATGACCCATGACACAGTCCTCAGGAGATCCTGAGAATATATGCCTAGACATACTGCATTTCTATCAAGTTCTTAGCTCATTGCTCATGTGCCACTGGCCCACAGATCACACTTTGATCAGCAAGACTGTTGTGTATTTGAACATTCTATATTACCCAGAAACACTGCTAGGGTTTCTGTGAATATTTCCTTTTTAGCAAGATTGGAAATTTAATGTGCCAAATTATAACTCCAGCATTAAGAGATATCAGGAGACTTGGTTTAAAATTTAAGCACAGCTTAGTGATGGCAGTAAGTTTAATTGTGTGTGTGGTACACATTTGTATACACGCATATGCATTGACACACTATTTTTTTTTTTCATTCAAATACATTCTGACATCTTGGAAAGTATATTGTAGTACTTGGTCTCAAAACAACCATGCTTTCGAATACCTACTCTATCAGTTAAAACACAGAAATTTACCTATTGCTCTTTACTCCTTTGTCTATAGAATTACTTTGTGTGATATCTCTTATATATTTAGCTGTCACAGTATGTACCATTTATACAATGAAAAAATGCAATGTAGAACACTTGTGCTAGGCTGCCGAAGTTATAGTTATAAATCCAAGCTGATTAAAATAATGTTATGAGTACTTTATGAGAATTCATTATTAAACAAAGATGTTGATTCACAGGTTAAAAAAAACATTTTGCACAAAGTGCTGAATAACTGTTGGAGAATGAGATGTTCACCAAAAAATATATATATTTTTAAAAGTATGTGGGAGGGTTGAGAAGGGATTTACCAAGAATACCTGAAGAAATCTAGCATAGTCAGATAGAGGAAATGGCATTTGAGCTGGACTTTGATATACAAGTAAGATTTGGACTAATGATTATTTATGAATAAAGGTATAGAGAAGGGAAAATGCAATAATGTATAATGTAAAAAATAGTCAGTACTGTAATTGTATCTAGGAGCATGAAATGGCAGAGAAATAGTAAGGGATGTTTGGAGCCAGCATTGGCAAATTTTTAATGGCAATCTTCAAAAGACTCGGACTTTATTTGCCAGGCAGTTGGGAACAAATGAAGACTTTTGAGCAGGGAGCTGATATAATCTGACTATGCTTTTGGAAAGGTCACTCTGACAGCATAGAGGATGAGCTGGAGCAGTGCCACGGTGCTGACTTCACTAATCCAACATAGAACTCCCTACTGAGCTCGGGTGTGTTCTCAGAATCTTTCTCAAGGTAGCATTCTGGGCTTCCATTACCAATTAATTGGAGTTGGCACAGGGGATGAAAACAATTTGCCGTTATGGGACAGAAGGCAGGGGAGACACATTGGGAGATTATTATAAGAGGAAAGATGTAAGGAAGGCATTCATAGTACCACCATAATACCAAAATCCAGTACAGAGATGGTTCTATAAGAATGTCTTTAGACATGAAGACCTATAATTTAAACAATCCTACATATTTTATAGCTAAAGGAAACCTATGCATATCGTTAACATATCTGTTTAAATATAGGGGAAAGATTTTGATGAGGAGAATTCAGTTTGCATTGACATTTGAACTAAAATAGAAAGAGGAATCAAATAAATGGTTTGAAAGTGTGTTAAGGAAGGTAAAGCACTGAGAGAACTATGTGAGGGTTTTATATTTATTTATTTCTAAGTTTTGTAATTATTGCACAGGTGTGTACTGCTATGGTCAAGAAAACAAAACCATATGAAAAAGTATAAGGGAAGTGTAAGAAGAAGCCATTAAAAAAACACTTTGGCAAATGTTGAAATAGATTATGGAAAAGGTTTTAGATTCCTGGAGATAGTAAACATAGGCCAAAAAGTCATCTTCTACACGTTTTAGTTTGTATATTGTCCAAAGCCATGGAGTAATTGAAACTCCATAGTCATAGTTTTATGACATAGATAACAAATTGTTGATGCATAGATAAGACATTTTTAGATACCAAGTCTTATCTGGCTTCCACCTCTGACTGGCGAAGTTCAATTCAATTGCACATATTAGAGCTGAGTATAATTCAGACTTCAAATTTTATCACAGAACAGTAATTAAAAGTAATTCGAGATTACTGGATGAACTTGGCTATTATAAGAATTTTGAAATTTCATAGCTTCATATTATTAACAGGTCAGGAAAATTGAGATAAGAACATTAAAATTATAATTTAGTGTAATTAGATCTTGCTATAAATATTTACCACATAATATTTTTATTATAAAATATTGTAGTAACTATAAAAACCCATAGAGCTAAATGTATTAACTATATCCAAAACATATGTGTGAAACAGTCAACGATTTTTAGATTTTTCTTTATTAAACCACTTTATCCTAACCATTTGATTAAAGATTAAATTAGTGATTTTTATTGAAAACTTATCCTTGAACATAGCTCAGTAAAAAATTTTACTGTAGTCAATATTTCTGACAAATTTTGATTTGAGTCTATTGCTGATTTTTGTACTTTCTCAATATGTTATTGGATTTTTAAAAATCTACCATTTTTTTCAAACATGTAACTGAAGAGATGCTTATCATTAACACAAGTTTTTATCCCAGAAATAATTTTGTCAACTTTTAATGATACTAAAGAAAGATTACTTGCTATGTGTTTGTGCTATATAAATTCAACTTAGACATATAATTAAAACAAAAGATTTACCACTTCTAAGTTGTAAATGACTGATGCAAAGAGATTCTGTTACTTCATTACGTAATTTAAATTGATCTTTGAATTTCATGGTGGGTTTTGCTCATGCAGTCTGAGGTGGGAATGCACAGAAGAAACACAGATGAAATATCTTCAGCTCACTAGTAAAAAATTGTTTTGTTCTATGATGTCAATTTAATTTTGTTAAACTAAAGTTTATTTCTAGTTTTTCTCAGGCATTCTCAACTAGTAACTTCTGTAACATGGAAAAGAAATAGTAATATCGTCGGTCTTCTATGTTTAACTCTGAAGCCCTTGTTGAAATAATGAAAACACAAAATAGAATATGCTTTTAAAACTCACATTCTATCCTGAAACTTTTCTCAAACCACAAACACGTAGAAAATACTATATGTATCAAAAATAATCATGGCCTAGATTAGATAAGTTTTCATTTAGACATTAGTTGTTAATTATAAATGACAAAATACAATTATGTTGAAATTCAAGTGCTGTTCTTGATATGGAAATCACTAATGCTCAAAGCAAAACACTGTAGTTATAATAGCTGGTATTTCAAATAATAACAATCAAAATAATAAATGATATATTAACTAAAGCAATTATAATTGTAGCACAGTTTTCAAAGTCGGTGTTCTAGAATGTAATCTCATGATATCTAAGAAATGAAGAAATATTTGCTAAACAAAGACTAAGTTTGATATAATTATAGGACTTGTATTGTGCACCACAGTACCAAAAATTATTTGTCATATGGAATTACTAAAGGCCAAATACTTAGGCTCATTCTTCACATTCCACCTTGTGTAACTTTAGACACTGTCCATAGTGACCGTATGGCGCATAAAGCATGGCACAAACAAATGTTCAAAGCATATATTCCTATTTTTAATCTTTTTTTCAGTTGAAATGAATACCTGAGAATTTTACCTTTTTAAGGCGCATATTGGTAATATCTAATGATATTAACAGTAACTCTTTAAAGAGATAAAGGGTTCTGTAGTCATAATAATCAAATATATTGATTAGAAAGTGATACACATTTGGGGCATATGCTGTGATGAATATTAAGCGTATGCAACATTAGGTATTCATAGAAATGAGATTTTATATTTCCAAAGCATCAAACACTATCAGTAAATATTTTTGAAATATGCTGAGGATCCTTCATAAACTATCCATGTCATATTTCTATAGATAATAAATTTATTTATAAATTTGTAAAGATATTTCTGTCTCTGGTTTTGTTTTGGCATTTTTTTTGAGACAGAGTCACACTCGGTCACCCAGGATGGAGTGCAGTGGCATGATCTTGGCTCACTGCAACCTCTGCCTCCAAGGTTCAGGCAATTCTCCTGCCTTTTTTTTTTTTTTTTGAAACAGGGTCTCACTCAGTCACCCAGCCTGGAGCGTAGCAACATGATGATAGCACAGTATAGCTCTGTCTCTCAGACTCAAGCAATATTCTGGCCTCAGCCTCCCAAATAGGTAGGACTTCATACTCGTGCCAGCATGCTTGGCTACTTTGTACAATTTTTAGTAGAAAGGAGGTCTCTCTAAGTTGTCCAGGCCGGTCTCAAACTCCTGAACTCAAGTGATCCTCCTGCTTCAGCATCCCAAAGTGCTGGGATTGCAGGCCTGAGTCACTGCACCTGACAGTTATAATTATTATTTTTTTTAGGCTACCCGGTTGATTCAGCAATCTTGTCATTCCAGCCAAAAGGAAAAAGAAAGTCTGATAGGAAAATTTTTATTTCATAAAAACTTAAAAAACGTAATTCTTGAGATCACTCTTCAACCTTCTTTCCTTAAATTATTTCTTTAAAATACAAAACTTAGATTATGTAATGAGAATAAAATAAGCCTGATTACTTCTGTCATCTTAAAATTTCAGTCTTTGTATTATTGGAAGTTTGTTTCAGTTTCAATATAAAATGGTAAAAGTGAAATATAAAAACACTTAAAATGAGTCTCCTTGAATTTCCAAATATATAATTGAGTTTTCTTGTAATATCAAGTAAGAAAGGTGGAAAAGAAATTTCAACAATGTTATAAACTCCTGAAAAATGTGGTTAATAACGAAAGTGCTAACCTACTCTTAAACTATGCAATAAAATCTTACATGGAAACATAGCTGAAGTAGAAATGAAAGGAAAACTTTTTGTTATATTTTCTAGAATGCCAAATATTTGTAATGCATTGCTTATATAAGAAAAGCAGTTTCTTTAGAGCAGTACCATTTGGTTTTAGCTATTTAGCTTTATTTTTTGCCCAATAGTTTCAGCTCTAGTTTGCTTAGTAGAGATTCTAAGTGGATTTTTTTTTTTTTTTTACAATTAAAGTCATAAATATATAGCTATGGCAAGCCTTTTTACTAATGCAGAATTATGTCTGAAAGAGTATTTTTTTTTTAGAGACAACATGATCAGAAAATTTTATTGGGAGGATGGAATATATACAATTTGTATCTGCATTTCTGAAAGGAAAACAAAACTGGATAATGGCAAGAGATTAACATTTAAAATTGCATTTGATTTTTGCAACAAATTTTGGCCTCCTGAAAGTTACTATTTGCAATAAAAGATTTGACTATTTTTAGCAGAAAAAGATTTATTCAGTCTATATTTTGATCCTTTGCTTACATGGAGAAACCTGTTGAACTGATTTTATTTTGAATTAAATTCATCTTTTAAACGTTTTTTGTATTTCTGTATGATCAATGGAGGTTTGGAAGTATTTTTCATATGGTCAGTTTAGATGGATGAATTTAAAATGTGGATTATTACTTTCTTTTTATCAAAAGACCATGCTTCTGAATCAAACCATCAAGAAATGTGAAATTCGATAAATGCTTTAGTTTTGTTTTATAAAAGAGTGATTTAGTTTTCCTTAATGCAAGTTTTGTAATAGGAAGTTTAAAAAGAATACTTGCTAATAAGATACTAGGACAGTGACATTTTATTTAGAATCTTGGATACAAGTCCTATTATCAACTTATTTTTGAGACAGCCAGGTGGGAGGGGTCCCCTAAAAAACTCCAACCAGACTGCGCGCTGGAAGGAATGCAGGCTGGGCGGTGGAGCCACAAAAGTTTGCCCTAGGAGGAGCTTGGTCTCTCCTCTTCCGGTGTGGAACGTGGAATTCAAACTGCGAGGTGAGAAACGCAGTGAGAAACGCGCTAGCAGGAACTCTGCCCTTGGGGAGTCCCCGTTCCCCCTTTTTTCTTTTTTGCCCAATGAATTCCATTATTCTCAACTTCAGTTGTCTGCAAGCTTAAACTTTCGTGGCTGTGGGACAAGGACCCCATCTTCAGAGGAACTAAGGAAAAGTCCTGCAACATTATTTAGTATCAATTTGTGGGGTTTGTTACATAGGCTGCCTATTTTTAAATCAAAACAATTTAAAGTTGTTTACACCTTTTTAAAAACTTATCTCATGATTACCAATTTTCTCCATAAGCTGTTTCATTTCTTTTGATGTAAGGGATATTTTAGCTCCTTTTCGGACACTTTCATCCTGTGCCTAAGCTTTTACCCCTCTGCTAACCCCTCCTCTTGGCCAACATCTCCCCTCCAAGCCTGCTCTAGAAGAGTTGGCCAGCCTGATTGTCGTAAGATGGGCATTAATTGGCCCCATTTTATTAGTGGTTGGGATTAGTGTGCCTCAGATTTCAAACCCAAGTTCAGACTTATGAGAGAATGCTCATTTCCTTTCTGCATTTGTAGGTTAAGCAGCTCTGGTCATCTTTGTTTTCAGAGAACACAGAATCTTCTGTCCTAAGCCACGTGCTCCAGTCCAGCTTTTAAGCAACTTGGGTTGGGTGAGAAGCATGCTAGGGAAGTCTTGGCATGTGTTCAGCTACTAATAAATCAAAGAAATGCTCCCCATTAAGCAGTCTGCTCTCACATTTTCAGTGCCTTAGAGGGTATCTGGTAGGATTCAGGCACAAAAAGTCCACTGGTTTCACAGATTCATTGAGCCAAGGCACATTTTCAAAGGGTACAGTCTTATAAATAGGGAAATAACCCTCTATATCCTTTCCACTTCTTATTTGGTCCAATATCTTGTGCTTGAAATAAAACATAAAAAATAGGAAATATCCAGTTTCCTATTTTATAGGACTAAAAATACATGGCTTAGAATATATTACCACTTAAAATATCTTCAATATCACATAATAGGAAATAATACAGGGCAAAATTTTTAAAAATTAGTAAGGCAAAGCTAAAAATGCATTCATAGATCATTTTATTCCATTAAGATTTAAAAGGTAAATTGAAATTTTTTGAATATAAATAAATAATACCATGAATTTAAAAGGTAGTTACTAACACTGTATATAAACATATATATTAATCATAAAACATGATGGTTTATATAGACATACATATCTCAAAAATAATTTTTATTGGCACTTAATTCTTGGAGAAATTTGATTCATAGCTTGGATGCAAAAATTAACATCATGTGTAATCTCCCCAAATATAGACCAATTTTAGAAGAAACCTAAGTCAAACTTGCTGATTTTATAATGAAATGAAAAATACCGATAGGACTTCTGTCTACATTTTTAAATATTTCAGTGAATACTTAACAATGTGGGCCAGGCGTGATGGCTGACGCCTGTAATGCCAGCACTTTGGGAGGTCAAGGTGGGCTGATCACATGAGGTCAGGGGTTCGAGACCAGCCTGGCCTACATGGCAAAACTCTGTCTCTACTAAAAGTACAAAATTAGCCAGGCATGGTGGCACACACCTGTAATCCCAGCTACTTGGGAGGCTGAAGCAGGAGAATCACTTGAACCCAGGAGGTGGAGGTTGCAGTGAGCCAAGGTTGTACCATTGCACTCCAGCACCTGGGCAACAAGAATGAAACTCCATCTCAAAAATAAAGTAGAGTACCTATTCACCGAATGTCTATTTGGAAAAGTCTGTGTTGGAAATACAGTAGAGAAGAAAATTGATCCAGTTCCTGCCTTTATAACATATTTATAAATTAAAGGCTAGAAAAGTGGCAAGGATAAGTCTTGAACCCATTGTTTTCTAATAAAAACTAAAGCAGATATTAATAAGAAGACTAATTCAGTGATGAAAACCAAAAGTGGAAAAAAAAATCATACAAGTTAGTGAAAAGAAAAACTAAAATAAAGTTGTGTGAGAGATATTTTGAGAATCGAATAACCAATCCCATTTTACTGAGGGTAGTAATCCATGCTCTGCATGTCTTAAGGAGACTTGCATTTTAGACATATGTGAGCTTCTTTAAAAAGAGTGATCTCTCAAAGAAGAGCTTTAAGAGACACTTGTATCTACTTCTTTCTCAGAATCAGACATTAATCTATCAATTTAAAGAAATTATTTCTCCAAGGATGTTGTAGAAGTTAGTGGCATTGTAATTTGTAATTTTCTGTGGAGGAAGTAGGTGGTTAAAGCATCAGAACTCGAAAGTGGTAGGTGTCATGTTCTTCCTACACAAATCACAGGTATTTTCAAATTAAAACTTTGGACTTCCTAAGTGCTAGTTGCTTGTACTGCCCACAAGTCTATGGTAGCTGCAGTAACTGGGAGCAGAGATTTGTATTATTGTTTATTCATGCATATAGCTTTTAGAAGAAGAGAAGTCAAAAGTACTTGGATACAATTTTGGTGCTACTGCGTAAACATAGACAATGCATTTAATTTCTTTGAATCAATTTTCCTCAAGTATAAAATGAAAAATTTAGATATATCGCTTCCCAGATCACTTCATATTTAGGCTATTGTTAATAGGTGGTGACTCTGCAAATGCTAATAAATTTATTCTCTTATTTCTCTGAAAGCTATATTGATACAAATCATATTGTTTAGTGACAAGCTGTTCCCCTTTGAGCTTCATAGGGGGTTATTTAAGTCTAAGTCTAAAAAATGGATTTGTAGGGCTGGGCACGGTGGCTCACACCTGTAATCCGAGCACTTTGGGAGGCCAAAGCAGGCAGATCACGAGGTCAGGAGTTCAAGACTAGCCTGGCCAATGTGGTGAAACACCCTCTCTACTAAAAATACAAAAATTAGCCGGGCGTTGTGGTGGGTGCATGCAGTCCCAGCTACTCGGGTGGCTGAGGCAGGAAGTCGCTTGAACCCAGGAGGTGGAAGTTGCAGCCCATATAGCACCATTGTTCTCCAGCCTGGGTGACAGGGCAAGACTCCTTCTCAAAAAAAAAAAAAAAAAGCGGGGATTTGTGGACTTGTATACACCTGGCAGAAGGAAAGAAAGAAATAGCTGAATAAATTTAGAGAAAAGAAAAGAAAAAGAAAAATAATAAAATTACAAATCAAATTAGCATGAATTAATACCATACAGTCATATATTATTGTTACAAGTGGGCAGCAAATTCAGCTCTAATTTTCTAGCAGCCAATGAAATAGAGTAAAACAATAATTTAAAAGACTCATTGAATAAAAAGGTAGGACTTTTCCTGGGGAAAAAGCATTTTTTTTCCTCAAAGACAATAGTGTTTAATATGGTAGATAACATCCTCAATATCTGAGAATTTTATACAGCTGGGTCACATAATATTTTCGATAACTTGACAGTGAATGTGAAAGCACTCAGTTGGTGTGACATTGTAACACTGAGCTAGACAGGACTTCTGTACATTAGCTCTAATGACATTTTGGGCAGGATGATTGTTGTACAGGACTGCCCCGTGCATTGTAGGATGTTTGACAACATTCCTTTCCTCTGCTCACTGTATGCCAGTAGCAACCCTCTCTCAACCCCTGTAGTGATAAGCAAACATGTCTTCACACATTGCTAAATGTCCTATAGGGGGTAAAATCACCCATAATGGAGGACCACTGAACAGCAGTAATTAAATGCCAGTTATTTAATTACAATTGTAAAAAATGCAACAGTTAAGGAATAAAGAAACTGGTTTTGGGCTTAAGAAATGCTTGTCCGAGGAAGCAAGACCCGATTGGAGACCTGAAGAGGAAGGAGTGGTTAGCTACGTCAAACATAGGATAAGGAGTATTCCAAACAGATGTAACAGTGCGCATACGTAGAATGTGCACTGGCCGTGAAGTAGGAAGGCAGATGTGGTTTGCCAAGAAAGCAACGTCAATGACAAGGATGACAAAAGCAATCTCCATTTATTTTGCAATCAGGAAACGTTGACTGAACAGTGGCCTCCTAGTAGACTCTAAGAAGGTGGTGTTTAGATTTTTTTTTACCTAGGAGCTTACAATCTAGTAAAGAAAGCAGAAATCACAAGAACGACAACATGAAACCAGGTAATAAAGCTAATTTGTGAGGTACTTGCTCTAAGTGCAAGGGGATGATGACACAGAAGGAAAGCTGTATGTGCTGGGGACATTAGGAAGGGTTGTGATGAGAATTGCTGCTTGAAGGAGTCGTATGACTGTCACAACTGGATGGTGGAATCAGGGTGTTTAGTAGGACAGGAACAACACAAAGAATGAACGGAGGTGCAGATTAATTTGTAAACTGGTCAAGGACACAGCTAGTTCCAGAAATTCATAGAAATTCTGGAAGTTTTGGGCTTCCAAAGCCAGTCCTATCTATTTCATGGTGAGGAAAATATGAGCCGATTTGCTTCATCATTTTAGAAACAGATTAAAACTGATAATGAAGGTTAGCAGTGAATGGGGAGGAAAAAAACAGAAACAAAAAAACCAAAAAACCCCACCAAAATAGCTGCTATGTTAGAAAGCTGGAGCAATGGTAGAATCTCTACAGTACTATCTTAATGAAGTTTATAGATTAGTAGGCTGAAGGAGTCCATAAAAGTTTTTTTTTTTTTTTTTCCTTTTGTTAGGTAAGTTCCTAACACTGAGATAACCTGAAAAATTTGAGAGTGATTACCTTAATTACTTTTCTCCTAGAGTTGACTCCGAACGAAAGGGGGTGGTGTATTAGGTACTGGTGAAAACTGGGGTGATTCTTTTTATTAAAATGAGACTACAGTTTTTAAAAATATGAACGAGGCAAAAATTTAAAATAAAAAGGACCTGGAGACCAGTCAGACACTTTTTTTTTTTAACCAACTTTTTACCCAACCCATGAAAGTTTACTATGTAGCTTTCAGATGTTGCCAAATTGGTTTCAGCTCTAGCTCTCTGCTTTTCAAGTGGGTGAGTTGGGACTATCACATTTTTGGGAGAGTTTTGCTGATTTAAAGAAAAGGAGAGATGTTAGCCCTGTCTATAACTTTTTCTGTGGTAGAAATGATTGACAGTGATGACATCCAAAACAGAGGCCATTATTTCACATAAGGAAATTGCAATGAACAGGTGACTTTCTCCTTTCAGTAATTACCTGAACTACAAGAAATTTTTAACAGTGATTATCTCACAAAGATTTTACAAAAATTACATAGTTAACTTAGTGCAAATATGTGGAAGGTATCTTTTAAACAATGCACACATTTTATGTGACTTAGGAATAATTTTTAATAGTCAAATTATTTCTATTTTTTTGCCAAGGATTAAAAAAAATTAAAAATATTGTGATAATTAAGGTTCTTCATGCCTATCAACAGGAATTTGACCAAAAATCTTTTTGAATAGACAGTTAAGATAGGAGTAGGTAATGAAAATACTGAAAATCAGAGAGGTGAGTTTCAAGGTGATTTGACAGGCAAAAAAGAAACATTGGTATTTTGTGACTAAAATAAGGAATACAAAGTTTTGGGGAGGTAACCTGGCAGGTGCTCATGAAGAGAGAGAGCATGAGGACAGGGAAACCTGCTAGTATGCACTTGAAATAATAAAGTTTTTTTATTTATTGGTTCAAGGATTGCTGGAAAGCCTTGGGAATGGGAGTAGGAAGGGATTTGAATTGTTGTGTCAGTACAAATTATATATTCCGGTCTGATTTCTTAAATTTTCTTTTTGTTTAATCAATGGTTTGTTAGATGTTGTATCAGTCAAGGTTCTCCAGAGAAATAGAATCAATATGAGAAATGTACAGAAGGACATATATGATGCAGAATTGGCCGACACAGTTATAGAGGCTAAAAAGTCTCATGAAAACCCAGAAAAGCCAGTGCAGTAATTTGGCACGAGTCCAAACGCCTAAGAACAAGGGAAGCCCATTGTGTAGATTACAGTCTGAGGGCAGGAGGAAATGAGATGAGATGTCCCAGTTCAGCAGCGAGGCAGAAATAAAAGGGGTCAGATTTCTCCATCTTTAACTCTTTTTTCTATTCTGAACCTCAATGGATTGATACTCAACCACATTGAAGAAGGCAGTCTACTTTACTGAGTCTACTGATTCAAATGCTAGTCTTATCTGGAAACACCTTCACAGATATAACCAGAGATAATGTTTAATCTGGGCACTCTGTGGCACACTTGACACATAAAATTAACCACTACAAATGCAATCTGTTTATGTTGTATTTCCTTCAAACTCACTGGATTTTAATCAAAGCTGATAGTGGTAATTGGGTTATTTTGGCTGCAAGTAACAGAAACCAGTTCTGTCTGCTTTAGACAGGAAAAGAAAATCTAAAAATGTATTGCATAGCCAAACCTCAGAAAGCAGAAAAACAGGGCATCTCTGGGATGCTCAAGAATGGGATTTGGTGAGTCAATCCTCTAGCATGCTTCCATTCTAATCCATGAAGACTCTACTGTTTTAGACAACCGATTCTCAAATTCAGGGAGCAAGAATCTTACTAACCCAGTAGAGTCCGTGAAACTGCACTATAATGTAGACACATGGCTGTATTATAGTCCTGCTGAAATTCGAAGCCCTGTTCAGAGGAGAACATAATTTTCAGAACAAGAAGGCATTTTGAGCTGTTAGAATGCCGATCACTTGCAAGGGATGGTGGAGCGGTGAATGGAAAGGAAATACCACAGCAGCACGTACCTGCTCCCAGTACATAGTACATCTAGGCTTACAGTAGCAGCATGGAAGAAAAAACATAGGAATGTCAAAGAGCACATACTATATATCTTTTACGATTTCTCAAAAGATGTCATAGTTCTTATATATCACACAGCTGGCTGGTAAACATAGGCTTTATTCTAGGTGACAGTGTGCCCTGCTAAAAAATGGACCCTCATTACTGAAGAAGGGTAGAATTGAATTGACATAAAGAACTGACAGTTTCTGCCATACCTGGAAAAGTAAATTGCATGTATATACACTAATTGCATTAACACAGACAGATAAACACACATGCACATGCATAAGTATCTGGTTTTACCAGGAACCATGAGGACTGAAAAAAGTCACTTCATGATTTGTAACTAAATCCATATTTATCAACATGTTTACTGCAAATTCTGGTCTAGAGTGATACATCATAAAAAAAGAATGGTCAACTCTTCTAAAGAAATACTTTATACAGTAGCCCTCAGTACAGATGCGTAATGCACAATAGTGTGTTAAAAGTCATAGGAAGTTTCTGCAGTAAACTAGCTTATTTAGTGTTAGAATGTTTTAAAAGGATCGTGGAACCCAATTTTTCTTCTGTAAATTTCTATCTTTATATATTTATGTTTTGGAAAACATTGAGCTAGTAAAACCTAACTAGAATTCAGATTAAAGAATAAATTGCTGAATTCTTAAATCAAAAAAGTATAGTTTAAAAAACATAGTAGCAATCTTTTTGTGTTTAATTATATAAATAATATTTGTTTTATACGCTATTGCTGAAGATACAGAATTACAAAGCAGAAAATAACTGCTTTCTATCAAAATTTTTATTTTATTTAAATAATTTGTATATTAACACAACTTCCAAATTATTTTGAAATCAAGATTTTAAATATGAAATCTATACTTTTATTTAAAGCCAGCTGAAATGTCCAAACATAGTTTGATATTACCTATACAAATTACCTGAAAAAGTGTTGTAACTGGGTATTTATGAAGATAGCTCTAAGAATTAAAAAATTTTTACTTTCATTCACCATTCTTTCTGCAAACCATTTGTCTTTAGTGGTCCTTCATCATTAAATGTAAAAGTCTCATTGAGAAAGTTGCCCTTTAATTTTCTTTAACAAGATGGAAGGGTCATTAAGCTTAATAGGTCTTAAATGTCCTGGTACCTCACACCTTTGCAACTGACAAGGGAAACTGGTTTAGTGGTCTGGAAATTCTGAAGATAGTATTACATTAAATGTATGCTTTGTAATTACTTGTGGCAAATTATCCTATTGATAAAGAAATATGAATCCAAGTTCCATGTGGATATTATTTCTTTGAACATTAGAAATGATGCTAAGTAAATGTCTTCAAAGTAATCTTTTGAAATGAATTAGCTATGTCTTTAATTTGTAAATTATACAATATGTACTATTTCCAATCAAACAGTAACCATTAGAAATCAAAGAATTTGTATATTAGAAGGATAATTTTCAAAGCTCACTACTCAAAAAATCACTTAGAAATTAGTTTTATTTTATCTTCCCAGACACAAAGGTTTTAAAAGATGTGATGTTATTAAAATTACGTTTCAGTTTTTTAAATCAGCTTTTTCATTTTCTTTAACTCCATGTAGCAGCATAGACGTTGGGAACAGAATTTATAAAAGCTTGAAATTCCCAAATGAAACCCCATGTAAATAAATCTGCAATTAAATTAGGAGGGAATGTCATATTTTTTGTTAAGATTTAAAAATATATATTTTTGTTATTACTCATATTTCCAAAAATATTCATTGACTATAACTATAAAGCCATGAGCGGGATTTGTGTGCATTTTGTCACTTTACTCAGAAGGTACTTTTCTTGCTTCAGTACCTATAATTTCATGAGCAGAATCAAATATTTCTTTGATAATATTAACTTTTGTGATATTTTAAAGACATCACTCAGGAATTCACTGATGATGTATGAGAAAATGTCTTTGACTTGAAGTCGAGTCTAATATTTGAGTTTTGGATTACCACTCACTGGTTATTGGCCTTGAGTTCTGAATTAGGTCACCAATTGGTGATCACTTCACCTCTTAGATCCTCTATTTATTCATTTGTACAATTAGATTATTCATCTCTGAAGCCCTCTCTAAACTCATATTGTTAATTTGTAGGAAGTCAAAGATTTGAAAGATTGTGACTTAGGTTTGGACATCCTTTAGAAAACTTTTTCTAAATAACTACTCAATATTAATTGATATTCTTATGGTTTCCTTTTCATCTATATGTATAATGTCCCAAACAATGTAAAATGCATGTTTGGGTAATTGAAGATCTGTATTTGTTGACTTCAGTGCTGGTTTTATGTAGCTTATTTATTATTATACATTATATTAGATCTGAGTTAGCAGTAGCACAAGTTCAAATCAAAGGGCCTATACCAACACATGGTGGTAAAATAAACAAGATACATCTTTGGTATGCTTTCTACTACCTTTAGTGTATTTCTCACTCCACTTAAGAATTATCAGAGTTAGCTCTCAGCAATATACCAGCTATAGATGACAACATTTTAAACCATTTCATTTCTTAAAATTAAAAAGATAAATTTGCAATGTATTCTTAGATAATAGCTACTGTATGAAAATGACATATTTTGGGCAATGTACCTTCCTTATTTTTATTAATTATATAACTTGCATATGACTTACAATGTGTGTGTGTTGTAAAAATGCTGGAGATAAGCACTAAATAAGACATACATAGTCCTTGCCTTCACGTGGCCTCAAAAAGTTTACATCCAGTGAAGAAGAAAGGCAATGAACTAAGACATCCTCGCAAAACATAATGACTTCCATGCTAGGTATATGGCTTCTATGATGGTCTGATACAGGAACACACATACAATTATACTTAAAAATTCTGTGTTTCTCGTACTTAATCTTTTGTGTAACAGGAGAATTTATAAGGCTCTTCTCTTCTATTTAATGTTAAAAAATAAAAACAATAGTAAAAAAATATTTTCATCAAGGAAAATACCAGTAATTTGACCACCCTGAATTAACAACTTTCCATGTTTTTGCGTCCTTTCGTAGGAGCAAAATGAGGTTATATGTATTTTATATACTTATTAACATACCATAATTGAGATTTTTATATGCTACTTCTGTTGACAATTTTTTTTGTAAAATATTGTAATAAAGTCCTTATAGTTATTTTTTTCAGTGTGGACATAATACTGCATTATGAGAGATGCCATAATCTACTTGAGCAATTCTATATTGTTAAATATTTACGCTTTTCCTAATAATATTGCCCGCTATAGAACATCATCATGAATATAGCTTTGTCTATTGAATTATTTCATAGAAGTAAAATTACAGGGTCATGGGGAATAAGCATTTTAATATCTTTTGTTATAAATTGTCTGTTGTTTTCTAAAGAAGCGATACCAATTTACTGTGCCATCATGACTATATAGTTATTGTATTTTGAATTCATTATTTCTTTTATTCAATAAGCATTCCCTGAGTACTTAGTATGTCCAAGGCCTGGGGTTGTTAGTGAGATTTAAAGCTAATCATATCTTTGGGATTATCTGAAAGGGTGGGACAAAATAAAGAATAAAGTCTTTTTGGAACTATAAAAGAATCCTGAAGGCACAGGAGGAAGTATTTGTGAGTGTTTTAGAAAAGGCATTTCACAAACTCTATCACAGTGAAGCATTGAGACATGATCTCTTAAAGTCTGGCTCCAGACAACATTGACCCCTATGCAGCATTTCAGTAATCCATCTAGCCTACTCCGTTTCTCCCTGAGGACTGCTCATGGTACAATTGGCTTTTCAAAGTGCTCTGCCTGTTTATTGATGTCCTGTCTAAAACATTCAACAGGTAAACATATTCCTGGCCCAAACAGTGATAACAAGGTGGCATGGCTGTAGCTTGGCCAGATTACTTTAAAATAGTCTGGGATGCTACTTTTATTTGAGAGAGAATCACCAAATAAACAGGGCATCTTTCATGTCAACACCTATGGTGGGCCAGCCCATATACAAATGTTGTACTAATTTCACCCTTTTACATTTTCCTCTTGGGGTTTATTCAATTTCAGTACATTACATATGCTGTCTCCCTTAATCCTCACAACCTATGGGGCCGTCGTTCTCAGGTCCTTTTTACAGATAAGAAAATGGAGGCTCAGAAAACTGAAGCAATCTGTTTAATATCATTCAGCTTATAAACTGTAAATCTGGGATTTAGAACCAGAGTGGCTGATTGAAAATTCTTTTCACTGAGCGTCACTGCTTGGTTTTCACTTTGAGGTTCAGGTGACATTTTCTTAGATACTTTCACATTTATAATGTGGCCTTTGCTTTTTTTCCTACTTCTCGTTTATTCTCCCGCTTGGTAAAGTAATTTCTATCTAACAATTATTGAGTATTGATTATATTCAAAGTCCTAAGCAATTGTCTCATTTAATACTGACAGCAACCCTGAGAAGTAAACACTATTATCATGACTCTTTTATGGTAGAAGTTTTTGAAACTAATGCTAGGTGTTCAGGCACACATACAGAATGAAATAATTACCTTGATCACCATTTAGATCAATAGGTTTGGGGCCTTGACTACATTTAGCTCCCAGTGAGAGCTGAAGGGGTTGGCCAGCTAGGCAGCAAGTAGCCTTGGACTTAATCTTCAGGCAGTGATAAACATTGCTGAGATAAACCGGAAAAATAACTGTTGCTAATTAACTCAGGTTTCTACCTTTGACTGCTACAAGCTATGCCACAAAAGTCACAGTAGATGTGTGAGAGTCATCTGATAATTGCATGAAATAGTTTGAAACTGAATAATGAATGACATAATGCTGTTTACATAGAATGAGATTTCAAAATTTCATTTCTATAGTTAAATCGACCCTAAGTTAGAGTTAGCTAATGATATCTGATTAGGAGTTAATAAATACTGAACAACTCCAAATACAGTCATGTGTTGCTTAATGATGGGATACGTTCTGAGAAATGTGTTGTTTGTTAGGTGATTTTTTTGTCATTGTGTGAACATAGAGTGTTCTTACACAAATCCAGATGATACAGCCCGTTATACACCTAGGCTATCGTATAGGTTACAAACTTGTACAGCATATTACTGTACTGAATACTGTAGGCATTTAGAACACAATGGTAGGTATTTGTGTATCTAGACATATCTAAGCATAGAAAAAAAATACAGTATTTTAATATTATGGGACCACTGTCTTATACGTGGTATGTCATCAACTAAAACACTGGTATGAGGCATATGACTGTAATTGTAAATGTTATGTTGAGTGTTTATAACACATTCTTTATCTTGTAAACATAAACAGATCCAAACTTTTATCAAAACAGGTAATTTATTCTATACCTCAACAGATTTTGAATACATAATTTAAAACATTTATTTTGTAGGTCATTAAAGTATCACCTTGCTCTGTAGGCCTTGACATCTTCACCAGATGCTGCTCTCAGTAACAGTGAGTTTGTCCTACCCTTTCTCATTCCTCCCACAGTTCAGTGATACCCGCTGCCTGCAAGATATGTGGAGTCCAGGTTACATTCTTTCTTGTTGAATGGAAACTTAGAATTCCCTGTTTGAAAAGAATCATAAGATAGGAGCTATTAGACTCAGGTAAATACTATGCAAATAGAATCAGAATTAATTTCTGTAAAAACAAAATGCTAAGAAGTTTTAGAAAGTCATACTACCTGGTGGCTTAAATATTTTATCCTGGGATTCACTTCAGTCCTACTACAAATTTCTTAATGTCTATAAAGTACAAGCCCTTCTACCAAGTATCACAGTGGATACAGTTAATAGATTCTAGTTCCTTCCAGTCTGGAACTTATATTCCAGAGGGTTTGACAAAAACAACCGATGGATCAAGAAGAGCTTTTCAATTGCCAGTTGGAACCACAAACGATGTGCTGTATAAGGAGAAAAGTTGTAGAGATCATTTACGTTGGTCTGAATTGGGAAGACAGCAGAAGCAGGCTTGGAACTGTATCTTAAAGAACATGGCATTTACCAAGGCTCAAGTTCAGGGGCAGAGTAGAGAAGTGAGAGTGGGAAGAGATACTTCAGGTGGAACATTTGCATGAGCAAAGGCAAAGAAAAAGAAAGTGCACAGGACTGGGTGGGGAAAGGCTTGTTGAGTGTGGTTGGGAGTGGAGTGAAAGCTTAGTAGAGGAAGGCAAGGCTTAGAGACAGTGGGGTAGTGGCTTCTTGGGTTATATTTTTTATGTAATGCCATGGAGTGATACCATGCCAAGAATACTTGATTTTCTATGTTTTTCCAGCAATGATAGTGCAGTTCCTTATGGACTGTTTGCCAGATGGGAAGCCATACAAAAATGGAACACAAAAACAGATGTTATACTCCCCTTTCTTCACCTTTCTGGAATACTAATAGTTAGAGAATCATTGATATGTTTTCTTTGTATTCAATCCTCAAAGATTTCAAGGGCTGAGCCATAAACACCCAGCCATTCTCTCATTCTATCCATCCAGCATATCTCGAGTACCTGCTGTGTTTCAGATTTTGTGCTAAATACTCGGGTTTCAAAGAATTAGAAAGGCCCTGACCTCAAGAAGTTCACAGTAGTCTACCGGGAGAAACAAATGTGTCACCAAATAATGAAAATAAAATGTGGATAATGTTTCAAGGAAAATAGAGGGAGGAAATGCATAGTTATGATTCATAGGAAAGGTGACCTTTTATTTGAGTTATGAAGAATAAATAGGTATTCTTTAAGTAGAGAAGGAAAAGAAAGAATGAAAATCATTGATTAAACTCTTTTATATGATAGACACTGGATTGAATTTCATTTAATATCCATTTTCATGCTACAAAACAAAACAATTTCATTTAATATAACAGTTAATCTGGGGACAGTATTATTATCATCTCTATTTTTTAAACGACAAAATACAGAATCAGAGAGGTGAAGTGACTGTCTTAAGATAATATGGGCAGTGCTGTCAGAGCCAAAACATATTCCCAAATCTCCAAAATTAAGAGGCTCATGGTGTTTCCACTATGCTATCCTGAAGAAGGGAATATAATTTTTCCAAGTATTGTTTAACTTTAAAAGAGAAAAACAAGAACAAGAATGACTCTCAGATGTGAAGCAGAGTTTATCTAATTCATGTCACTGGTTACAGTGGCCCAGCATTGCAGCCTGGTTCCAAACCAAAAAAATGTTCCATGATCTAGACCCTTCAGTGTTGCCTTCAGTGGAAGCACTCACTTGCCATGTTTTCCATTTTCTAAAAGTCTGTTGCTCTGCCACTATGGTAATGGAATGAAAAGTTTTAAATAGGCTAACGTGTAAACAAATCAGGATCAGTACAAATTTCCCAAGCTAATATCTTTTCCATATCAAAATCATTTCCCCAGAATAGGAATTTCCAGTCACATATGTAAATTTTAGCTACAACAAAAAAGTTTAAAAGGCCAAATGAAATTAATTTGATTAATAGATTTTATTTAATCCATATTCCAAATATTATCATTCCAGCATGAAATCAGCATTACAATTATTATTACGGTATTTATACATTCTTTATTTCCTACTTAAAGTCTTTGAAATCTAGTGTATATTTTACTCTCAGAGCACCTTGCAATTTGGAGTAGCCACATTTCTGTACACACACACTTGTATATCTAGACACATCTAGCCATACAATAGGTACCATAAAAATACAATATTACAATCTTATGGGACTACTGTCCTATATGTGGTCTGTCATCAACTAAAAACATTTTTATGAGGCATGTGACTGTAATTAAAAATATGTTGATCTATGAAAAATATTATGTTATCAAATACAGTATGCATTACTGTATTTGACAATGAATACGGCCTGTAGGAGACACAAAATGAGTTGTTTTAATGGTGTACTATAAAGCACTAGAACAGGCTAGTGGGAGGGATACTTTTGGCCTGGAGTACTTTCCTTGCTTCTCACATTGCCAGTTAAGTAGTTAAGGCTTTCAACCATAGCAGAACTTCAGAATTACTTGGGGAGCGGAAAAGTCCACGTGCCCCGCTGCAGTTCACATTTGGCTGGCCTAGGGTGGGATTCACACATAAATGTGTTTTCAAAACATTCCAGATGTCTGGGAATCACTGAGGCACTGGGGTAAATAGAACCAATTCATAACCTTGTTATGATGGGTGGCAAGGATTGGGACAAATCGAGGAATAGCAGAAACTTCCTTATTGTCTACCATAGTGAAAAACAAGCCGTGACAGCGTTCCTTGGAAATTCTACTGACTGGCCATGCCAATATTTGCTCTGGTTTGAAAATACTGAATCCCCATTATGGATTATATAATTCAGTGATCCCATCCTTAACAACCTTTTAATATTGGCTTTTTTTTTTTTTGTAAAAATCAAAAAATCAAATCTAAAGAAAAAAATGCTATAAGTATTTGATGAATTACTGAACTAAAAGGCTCTAGTTAGATGATCTTTAATAATTCAGGAGTATATAGACTTCTGCAGGAACTTATTTATTTAACATTGTGGAAAAGTAACATTTCAGATCTTAGCACGTATAGCAATTCAGCCTTCTGCAATTGTATTTCTCTGCTCAGTGTGCCTGGTCTAGGGTTTGTGAGTTGAAGAGGGGCAGAAAAAGGCAGGATGCCTACCACCTGTGTCACAGGTCTGATCTGTTGTCAGCCATAACAGAGAATAAAAATTCATGAATGTCCTCCATTTCATCCTTAGCTAATGTACCATTTGTATATACTGTTATAGATGCTATTGTAAATTACCCTTAAATTAAGGATTCCAGTCTTTCAATAGCAGGGTCAAGTTAATAACTCGAGTTTAAAAGGAAGACATCAGCCTTCCTAATGCCGAAGCAAATACTGTCCAAATGAGTAGACCAATATGACTTTACATCTTCATTAATAGAGTAAAATTATTAGTACCTGGTTACCCAGAGAATATCTAACACTGGCATGCAATTGCTTTTTTATGATTATTGCAGTAGTGATTTATTCTCTTTTAACTTCTAACCATTCTCTTTAGAGATTACTTTTTTCTAATATGTATAGAGAAGCCTTAGGCTCATGACAATGATATTTACTACTCTCAACATTAGGATATTCTCCATTTCTTACCCATTTACAACATTCATAAAACATCTGCTAAAATGCTGAAATCAGCTTTGGGAAAGTAAACTAATGGTGCCCTGTGAAATGAGGAGGTTTGAGAGTTTAGGATTTGGAAGGCTATAATTACTCCAGTTCTCACACTGTAATCTGTATCTTTAGCATTGGTACACATGGTGAGTTGTTAAATGAAACACTGATGCCCACAGAAAGTCTCCTGTAAAGGAAGCTACTGTGCTAAACATAATTCAGGCTGAAACCTCTGTACAGATGCACACAGATACGTGTGCACACACACACTCACCCACTTCAGGTACATAACTGAAAAATACTTTAAAGAGGACTTTTGAAGTCATGAGCTTCAAAACCCACACTCATACTATCAATAGTGAAGTAATGTATCATTAGTGATAGCCTCTATTTCCATTTTTTTTGTACTCTGATGACATTTGCTAGTGGCGGTCATATGCCCAAATCGAGAAATTAGAAATCAAACCTTTAAGAAAATAGTTAACTTTCTTAAATTCACAGAGAACCAAACACAGAAACATGCTGTGACAAATAGTCCATATTCTATAATATTATGATGTAGCCAATCAGATTAGGGTCAATTTAATATACAAGAAACCAGTCAGCTGCATTGAGTCAATCCCCAAGGGTTCCATTAAAATCAGATGAATCAGAGCAGTATGGCTGCTAATCTTGTGCTCTTCCAAATTCTATGTGGATAGCTTGAGTCTGCAGATTCAGGGTGAGAAAAACCTAAATGCAGTTTCTCAGATATTTAACATATAAGCTGATTGGTACATTTCAAAATGGGCCTCAGTTAGATTAACTGAACAAATCTTACCAAGAGCTTCCTGCTCTCCTTCAAACACACATTTAAAGAAGTTTTCAGTCATTTTTTCAGGTTTTTTTTTTTTTCTTTTCTTACATTTGATGATTCAGTAGAAAGTTGATGTAGGGAGCTTACAAAGATTCAGTCTGTTTCTTCAGTTGGTTTGATCTTTCAGAGTATGCCTGAGTCCTTCAAAGGTAAAACACAGCTCTAAAGTGTTTTGCTTTGTTTGAATACTTGTTACTGTGTTTTCTGGCACAGACTTCATCAAGTCTCTTTGGATTAATCTTCTTTCAGCTAACAACTGTAAATCATGACACTATAATCATTAAAAAAGATTTTTTTCCTAGTTGAGATGAATATCTATGTGAAAATGCAGCAGTGTGCATTGGGAAGCATTCTTATCAGCAAGGATAATGGAAGGTTTCTTTATAAATCATTTCTTGGGAGACAAGCAGTCAGAGTTTAGCTTTGCAAAGAGCAGTAGGAATTGAAGTAGCACTCAGGAAAGTGCTAAGGCACATAGGATGCTTAAAAAATGTAAAAATATGTATCATTTACTCATTAAGCACCCAATTGTAAAATTACAATGCAAAATTCCTATTAATTTTAAACTGTCTGAATTATTGAATAGATTTAAATTTGATTTAGGTCTGCATGTACCTAAATCAAATTTTTTGATCCCTCAGAAGCTGATAATATTGATGAGAGAAAACAAATGTAGAGATATCTAGGCAAGACACATGGCAAATCTCACAATACAAAATCCAACAGTGTTTACAAAGTCAAATTTGCAACATAGTCTTTCATTTTGCCAATATTGTATCAATTGCAATTTATTTTAAGGGAAAGGCGTTTGATGTATGTTAATTTTAACAAAAAGTGATCATATTTTCAATCTTTTAAACAGTCTTTGTTCTAATCCTGTGGAAACAAATTGATTTCTTGATTTCAAAATCTAGTTTAGAATTTATCATCATTGGAACATGAAAGAGACAGAGAACAGAGATTCTGAGAGAAAAATAGCATTTTTGTTGATCATCTGCTTTGAATTAAAATTACAATAAATATTTTCATGCAATTATCATTTCAGTTTAACTGATGAGGGATATGATATCTATCTCAATAAAGAAATACAAAATTTCCCAATTACATAGTGCGGCAGAGCCAAGATTTATCTAGAACCAGTATTCTGGTTAACAGGCACTGCAAAAGAGCACTAAAGTTGAACTTCTAAAACTCTATCTTTATTTTTGACAGATTATACTTAAACCAGCATTCACTGGGCAAATACCTTGTGCAGACTGCTGTGTCCTCATAGTTTACACTTGAGTAGGTGATAAGACAATTATGGAAATAACGTGTCTATGTAATACACAAGGGAACATTTCCTGCCCCCTCCAATGTTTGGATTTGGTGCACCTTCTGTATGTCCTGCACAGAACCCGTACAAGTCAAGATTGTTATGCTGCAGTAACAGAAATCCCCAGATTTCAGAGAGTTAAAACATTAAGTTTTTTTCTTGCTCATGCTACTTGTTTACCATGGATCTGTTATGAATCCTATTCAGCATTAACTTAATTTCAGAACCCAGGCTTCCAGATCAGCCACCCTTGGGAGTGATCTCAGTTACTGTGGTGTCAGCTGAGCTATTTAGAACATTTCCCAGTTTCTGGCTTCAAATCTCAAGAGAAAACAACAACAAACAAATCTTGGGCAAGTCCCACATACATTGCCATAACGGATATTACGGGAAAAAAAAAATCAACTAAGAATTCTGATGCTATATAGATACAGTCTGAGTTTAACCTTGGAAAATGATTGGAAAACCTCCACCCATCTTTCATAAAATGATGGCTTATTTTTTCTGCTTGTCTAATCGCGGTGCACCAATCACATATAAACAGACTCATCCAAGGGACATTATCATCAATTACAGAGCATTCTAACAACATTCTATCTCAGAAAGCTTCCTAGCTTTCTCAAGTGTAATTTCTTTCCTCTTTTCATCTTGAGATGAAACACAGATCAGTATAGTCCATATCAGCAATGTTACTTGGCATGAAACCATTTCGATCTCAGTATTATCCTACAAAAGAATCCCATTATTGCATGAATTTTAGAATTGACTTGATCCTTTTTCAAACCTCAGTCCCTTAAGGTAGTCTTTGGAGTAGATTTTAGTACTTAATAGTCTCTTTAATATTTTTTTAAACTTTTTAAAAATTGGCACATTTACCTGAGATAAAGTTAAACATACTAATAAGAAGGTCAAGTTCATTTGCTTTAAGCTAGAATTATATTAATAAACTTCATAAACCTAGTTATTTGACAAAAGTCTCTGATTAGAAGTTGCAGATGTGATTAAGAAAACTTTTTTGGAAAACATTCTTATAGATTTCACATTATTTAGAAAACAAATGTTTTTTAACATTGAGATTGGCAAGAGTAGTATATATGATGGTAATGGTACAACGAGGCGACTTCTATTTTATTTACAGCAACAAGAATGCTTGCTAGGTAAGGGATGGAATGTTTTAGATTGTTCCATTTGAAGCTCCTTCTCAGACACTCTTTTCTGTTACCCATCTTTGTTGAGTGGGTAATAGGCTCTATAACCCAGTGGCTTTTGACCATAGATTATTGAAGAGACAGTGAGAGAAAAAGAGAGAGAAGTATGAGGAGGAAAACAAGAAAACAAGAGAGTGACCTTATTAGAATAATCTCTTAAAAATAATGAACTTTCCTAGCACATTTAAACAGAAAAAATATGCACTAATCCTGTTAGGCAACATATCTTATAGACGGTTGTTTCTGGGCTGGATTTTTTTCTTGCCTTTTGGCACGTTCCTATGGTAGTAATTTTGTCACTCATACAACACTGAGATGTGTTATAATAGATTCTTTTTATTTTTCTTTGAGATAGAGTCTCACTCTGTCACCAGGCTGGAGTTCAGTGGCATGATCTCAGCTCACTGCAACCTCCCCCTCCTGGGTTCAGGTGATTCTCCTGCCTCAGCCTCATGAGTAGCTGGGACTACAGGCACCTGCCACCATGCCGGGCTAATTTTTGTACTTTTAGAAGACATGGGATTTTACCATGTTGGCCAGGCTGGTTTTGAACTCCTGACCTCAACTGATCTGCTCACCTCGGCCTCCCAAAGTGCTGGAATTACAGGGTTGGGCCACTGACCCCGGTTGATTTGTTGCAATAGATTCTTCTTTACACATATTCAAGGCCTCTAAGGAGAAAACAAAAGACAAGAGAAGAAAAGAAAAATACAAAAAGCAACAGCATTAACACACTCCCCACTTATCCATAAACAACTGGCTTTGCTTGGCTTAAAATATATATGGCATCACATTATGAGGTCTATTAGCAAAAGCTGTGGGTTTTCGTTTCCTTATGCAATTTGGCTTTGTTATTAGTAATGTTTTAGAAACATTTGATCAGTTAATAATAGGCAATAAGACGAATACTAGCTAACATTTCGAGCACATACTATTTGCCAGATAACTGTGCTCCCAGAAGTGTAATTTGAGAAACTGAGGCTAAGTCCCATTAAAGATGTGCAGCTAATAATAAATGCTGGGCTTACATTGGAAGCCAGACAGTCTGACTCCAGGGCCTACCAAGCAACTGTGGTTCCTAGGATATTTGACCATGTATGGTTCCAAGGGTCTTTAGAGAATGCCAGGACTCAAACATTGACAGATTTTTTTTTTGCATATTTTTAGCCATTTAAATATCTTAAGAAGTTAACACATATATTTTATGTACTCAGGAGTAACCTCACTTTCACTTTTTTTTCCCTTTATTAAGTATAGGCTTTTCACATATTTGTCACAGAATATGAATCCCAATTTTCAGATAAACCAGCTAAGCCAGTGTTAGCAGAAACATGTCTGCTTTTTTCTAGATTTAATCTGTCTTTGAACTAACTACAATGGCGCCTCATTAAATTCCCACTAAGAAGGTCAAAATGAGAAAATAATTCAGACTCCACTGTACTTGGAGAACAGCTTGTATGTATTTACTCATCAAACTAGACATAGCCTCTTCTTCGCAATTGACCTATTTAAGGCTTACATCTGTCCTCTATTTTTTTTTTTCCAATATGGATCAAAGTTTTACTCTACAGTATCGGTAAGCAATGACAGCTGTTCATAATATGATTCAAATGTAAGGAAGGATTAATAATTATTAATAAATGTATAAAACCATTGCTTTTAAACTCTCTTGGAGTGGAACAGAAAGTGAAGGTTAATTGCTTAAGTGATGGGTCTGACTACCCAGAGGTAATACAAAACAATTATTTCTTCACTTTGCAACTTTCAATGCAAGGCCAAGACCTTCATAACTCATTAAGCCAAGTAACTGGCAGTTTACAAGTCACCAAGAATAAACTTGAACGTTCTCTGTAACACTCAAGATACATTATGTGACATTTACTCAAAAGACAAATAGATATTTACATGTATGTCTTTGAATACTCTCTTTTTTTTTTTTTCAGAGATAGCATTTCACTCTGTCACCCAGGCTGGGTGCAGTAGCATGATAATAGCTTACCGCAGCCTTAAATTCCTGGCCTCAGTTGTCCATTACCCTCAGCTTCCCAAAGTGCTGGGATTACAGGCATGAGCCACCATGCCTAGCCTGAATACTCTTTTTATATGAAGAAATTTCTTGATCTTTTGAAAAAAAAAAATGTGTTCACCTGCTTACCTCTTATCTTACAGTTGGAGAACAGGACAACAAAATAGTTCTTAACTTTTAACTGTTTGTTTATTGAGTATTTCCTGAATGTCTACAGGGGTGGCGTTTACACGGTGGTCAAATGCTTGGGTTCTGAGGTAACAGACCAGGTAGAATGTTGCCCTTGCAGGACCCAAGGTCCATGGGCCATATTCTCTAACTCTCGGCCTCCCAACTTACCAGAAGGGTCTAGAAACTTGACCGATTTTTGGGTAGTTTTGAGAATTGAATAAGATCATGTTCCAAAAGCCCTTATCAGATACTTGTGGTAAAGCGGAAGCACTCAGTAAAATATAACGGATTATTATGCTAGGGTCTAGAACACATAAAATGCTAAATACAATTGTAAGGAAGAAGCTACCGACGTGAGAAGCTTATGTTAAGGCCTATGTAGGAATAAGATGCATAAAAAATAGCCATTACCTTCTTGAAACCTGTGCTATGAGAGTGACGGAATACAGATAAATGAAGGTGGAGGGTGGGGAAAGAGAGAGAAATAAAATACTGTGTGAATGTAGAAAGGAAAACCAGTTCACACCTCTGGGTGAAGCTACAGGGACAATTTAACAAAGGGGGTTACTTTGAATGGAAATATGAAAAAAAGAATAGTGTTTGTATTTGTGGAAATAATACCCAGAGAGAATAAAGATTTTCCCCACAGTTTTGCCCTCAGCTGAAGGTGTGTATAGTTATGATACCCGGAAGGAAAAAATATGTCTTTGTAAGAATTCACACGAGTTCCTCACCTAAGAGCAGTAGCTGTAGCAATTACACAAATAGAGGGAGTTGGTTAGGACTTTTATGAACTCTAGTTAGGAAAATTAAAGCCAACATTTAAAAATTTTTTCAAAATTCTCTAGCTTGTCAAATAGTTTTAAAAAACTGTTGGTCTGAATGTATACAGATATATTACATACATGAGGTTTAACCTGAGTAACTTGTGCAAGTCTCATATCAGAAACTGGCGAAGGCAGGATTGAAAAGCAATTCTGATTTTAAAGAATGCATTCTTAATTACTATGTCTCGCAGGTTGCCTTTGAAGGAATTACTCTTGAAAAAAAATCACACAGTATATTCATACATGTATACATTTACATAGGATAGATAAGGTTTTTCTTTTTTCTTTTTTTCATTATAATTTAGCTGTCCACTTGTTAGGAGATCTAAAGAGAATATCTTTCCCATTTTTGATTGAGTTTTAAGAATCATTCCGTTCTGGTACATTTTTCCTAACGTTCAAATCTGAACGTATTGAAAGAAACTTTAAAATACAACTGTCTCTTTATTTTTGGAGAAATGCAGGTACATATAACTGATGGTGACTTAGCTAGTAAGTATAATCAACTAAACTGTTGAACCAGTGATACTATTTATCAGAATTATCTAGTAATTATGTTTTGCTTTATCTTCATGTACTGGCCAATTCCCTGGTGGTTCTGATTCCAACAAGGGACATGGTAAAACAGAAGGGGCATGTCTTCAGCCATGAGTCAAGTCTGAGTTTAAGCCCCTAATAGTGTGTTACCTTCAACAAATTACTAAAATTCTTTATGCGTCAGATTTCTCATCTTCTCAGATGGGGTGAAAATATATATTTTATAGAGTTATTCTAAAGTTAAAGCTGATATTGCATATGCAGTACTTAGCAATATGTTTTGTCATATATATTTTTAATAAGGTACTTAAAAGTGAAAAATATTGTTTTTTTAACCTTGAACTTCTGTTCCACTTTTTGTAACTTTTTCTTATATACTTGTATTTTTTAACAAATAATTACTACTTTCTGGTTTTTGTTTGTTTTTGGTAATGACCAAATATAAATAGTAAATTTAGAGAGCCTAGCACCTGGTAGAGTCTTAGTGAACATTAGACCCCTTCTCTTCTCTTCTCTTCTCATAATTCACATTAAAATGAGTTCTAGTCATCTTCATTTTTTTCCATATTTGTGTGTATATCTCTACTGTCCATGACAGTATGCTTAGCTCGTATGCAGCTTGCATTTTCCAGTGTTTAACCTTAATAGTAAAGGAAAAGAAAAGCCCATGCTAAATGCAGTCTTAACAGTAAGGAAAGAAAAAATATGCAAAATGCAATCTCAATAGGAAAAGAAGAAGCCACTTTTCAGGCAAAGAGATGATGAACTTAAAATGTAGGTTCCTTTTCAATATTTCAGGAAAACATTTTACATACAGTTCTGGGAATGTAGCCAAAATGAGAAAGCCACGAGTTATATCCGATAGATATTATGAGAGGGTAAGAGGAGTCATAGCTATCCAATTACTTCTATAATAAAATTACAACATCTTATACCTTTCTGTCCACATCTTTGTTTTAGAAGGAAAGGCTAGGGGAGGAGGCTATGAAGTAAATCTTTGAAACTGATTTTAAAAACTTCTCTCTTTTTCTCTTACTCTCTTCCATTTTATGGTGCAGGCTGAAGCTAAAATGCAAGGAGAGTCCCAACACAGAAACTTTTCTTAGGAAGCTTTCTGGGAGCAGATTTAATAATGCACATCCATTCATTGCATTCCTGGTTTGAGCACTTCCTATGGGCCTGGCAGTGTTAAAGCTATTGACCATTCAGTCAAGGAATTGGGGAAACTTCCTATGTGCTCACACACTGAAACTACCAGTACAACTGCACCTATAACCAAACACCCTCCCTTTTTCCTATTACAGTGAAAGAACTCTTCTAGTTCCTACCCATGATCTCCTCCTCTTGGATAAGGTGTCTTATCCTTTGTCCTGTTCGAGGACTTCACTCTGGTGATTGTCTCCTTCTCCCTATAGCATCAATTGTCTTTCCTTTTGTAAACATGCTTATTATGAAATACACACCAGTAACCTCATAGCCTTCTCCACCGCAGCCCCATCGCTCTAATCTCTTTTATGGCAAGATCCTTGAACAACTTTGTATATTCCACTTTCAGTCCTTACAAACTTTCTGGAAACTGTTCCTCTTACCCATTCAACCCTACAAAACTGCTTGTGTCAAGGCTGTCAGGCACTGCCACATTGCCAAACTCAGTACTCCATTCACAGTTCTGTTACTTAACTAATCACCTGCTACAGACCCTTGGTTCCCAGGACCCACATTCTCCTGGTTTTCCTCCTATCTCAGAGGAATCTGCATCAGCCTGCTCTGCTGTTTTCTCATCATCCTCCCAAAAACTAAATGTTGGAGTGCCATGCAGTCTGTCCTCAGATCCGTACTTTATCTTCCTCATAAGTGAATCCATCCACTCTAATGATTTTAAATGCCACCTATATTCTGATAATGTTCAAATGTATATTTCCAGCATCAAAATTCTTTTCTTAACTCCACAATTGTTGACATGTATAGTCAACTGCTTACTTGGCTTTTCTGTAGTTGAATCTTTATCTATCTCAGACTGAACTCCCAATTTCTACCTTCTAAAATTTTTTTTTTCTCCAAGTATTTCCCAACCTGGCCAGTGCAACTCCAATCTTTAAACTTCAAATGCCATGAAATTTGGAATCATCTGTGGTACTTTTCACTTTATTATGCCCCCATCCAGTTCCTCAGCAAATTGAGTCATCTCTACTTGGAAAATATACACACAATCTGACATCTCTTCATCTTTGCAACAACCGCTATATTCTGCGCCACGAGGATCTTTCACTTAAACTAATGCAAATAGTCTCCACTGTTTTCCCGTGACCAACCCGTTCCAGGCTATTCTGTAAATAATGGGAAAAGCAATCCTTTTAATACATAAGTCAGATTCTGTCATTCTCTGCTTAAAACTTCATTGTTGTTCCCCACTTGCCCAAGAGAAAAATCAAAGGTCTTATTACAGCTTCATGATGGCCAACAATCCTTCATATCTCATCTCTTCCTTCTCTCCTCCTTGATTACCATGCTCTAGCAACAAAGCCTGATTGTTGTTTAATGAACACACACAACAAGTTCTTGGTCTTTGTACTTACTGTTCCCTCTACCTAGAATTATCTTCCCCTAGTTATTATTACAGGTCAGTGCATCAGGGAGCCTTTCCTGGTTATTTTTAATGAAACGGAATCCCAATAACTTCTCATTGCTGCAGCCTTGGTGCTCTCTTTATTCCTTTGTATTACTATGTGGTTTATAACATCACCACCTGCATTTTTTTTGGCTGTTTGTTTCTCACTGCTAGAATGTCAGTTCTTTGCTGTATCCCAGTGCCTAGAACAATGCCTGGTGCCTAGAAGGTGGATAATGAATATTTCTGAATGCAGAAGAATACAGAAGTGGTTTCTGCCCTCACAGAATTTACTTCGTAGTAAGAACTAAAGGCAAATACAAGTGAGCAGATAAAATAGCATGCAAATCTTGAGGAGTAATTTTCAGAAATACTTTAAAAGCATTGCCCAAGGCAATCAAATGGAAATTAACAGGGAAAAGTAATTAGTTGAAGGGGCTTTTCTAAAAAGGTGGCATTTCATGATGAAAAGGAGTTAACCACTCCTGGGTTAAAGAGAGAGTATTTTACTTCCTACAGATACTGGGAAGTCCAGTCAATATGAACATCCAATCAACAACTTTCTTACAGCACACGTGCACACAGCTTTTAGCAGAAATGTGCATAAAAATAGAAGAGTAAAGAGCATGATTTCCTCTCAATGGAGAGTAGAAGGAAAGAAGATTCTGTCTGGACGTCAGGGGAGGACTGCATGCATAAAGGGGAAATGCTAGCGTAACAGTTATAAACCTTGTCTGAGCTCAGGGTGTTTGCAGCTGATCTGCATGTTTTGCGTGGCTTTGGGAATGAGACTTTATCTGAAATTTGTGTAGAGAATAGAAATAAAATCCTTCCTTCCAACTATGTGACCCCCAACTCCATTAGGCATCAGAATTGTAATAGATATCGATTAAAAGAATATTTGAGATTAGGAATTAATTGGCAAAAAAGAACCAATATTAATGGTATTATTAACAGTAGCCATCTTTTATTGAGTACCTAGTATGAATCCAGTATCCTACAAAACTCTTTTACTATGGTAACTCATTTGGTTATTATGTGAATTATTATAGAGAAATTATATGAGAGAATTTATTTACCATGCTTAGCACAGCATGCAGGATGTAGTAAGTGCTTATTAGAGCACACATTTTAATACTAATATCAAATATAATTTATTAGCCCCTTATTACAAATGAGAAAACTAAACTGATATTTAAAAATGATTACAGAAGAACCCACAAAGTCATATATTTTATAATGTTTAATCTTATATAAAATATCATATTGACCTGATTTTCAGATAATTATTTTACTTCTCTACTTTCATTCTTGTCTGTACCTGATACTTCAGTGTAATTGATACAACATGAACTAAACCAAGCTGCCTTTTTGGAAATTTGTTACCTGGCTGGCTTTCCTAATTAAGGCTGTCTCTCCTTTCATCTCCTTTCTCCTTCCTTTCTTTTGTCCTGCCTTCCATTTTGCTTATTTGCATCATTGCCCTGCCTCTGTATCCAGTCCCATGTCCATGCTTCAGCTGTCCTTGTACATTTCAGAAATTATTCTTTGGTACCTCCATAAAAGCTCATCTCCTTCCTTTCGCAGGCAGTATTTTTCCAGTTGGCACCACTGTCTTGCAGCTTGTCTCCCCCTTAGTCTTGGTGCACAAGTGCCAATCTCTGCTGGCAGCTCTTTGGGCAACCAGCCTCCTTCCAATGCACGTGGAGCCCCAGTGAGTGGCCCTGAACTATTCCCACCTGTCTTCTCAACTCTTGGGGCTTGCCAAAGTTTTCTTGAAACCAGCCAAATCTCTAATCTTCAGAAAATTTCTCGATGACTACAGATAGACCTTTATTCCTCATGGGCTTTGTTCTTTCTCAACCACCACCAAGCAGAACTGTGTGAAGAAATTAGGTTATAAAATGCTTATGAGGAGTCCAATTTGGTGTTTCAAATTGTAATTGTAGCTGTATTTATGAAATACATTATTTAGTAGGGTTTGCTTTTGAGACCGAACACCAAAGATCTCCTGCTTTGTCTAGTGCATCCCAGGGTCATAGTAACTTTTTAGAGTATTATAATTGGCCAATAGGAAATTTTTTCCAGTCTGCTCAACCTTGTTATATGGGTACTATGGGATAACAGATATGATTGTTTTAGATTTTAAAAGACTTAGGGCTGAATCCCAGCACCATCATAAACTAGCTGTGCTATCTTAAGAAACTACTTAAATTTTTCTGTCCAGGTTTTCTATCTGGATTAAGGGGTAGAGGATGTTCTTTTTTTGTAGTTCTGTTGTAGGAATTAATTGAGGTGTCAAATAGGTGTTGGGTATGAATCCAGATGTATCCAGGGATGGAAGCAAACAAGTTTGCTTCATTTTCTTTAAGTCATTGTAATTTCTGACTGCAGTCTTCTTTTATTAGGCTGGTAGGGATAAAAGATCAGAACTCAATGTAATTTCTACCTGAAATTTTATTTCCACTGTCTTTGGAAAGCAGTACCTATTACTTGAGGATAATTTACAGTGCTAAGATTTTGGCTGTGAGGTCTTGGTTAGGGAGAAATAAGTCTGATCTGAAGTCACAAGTTAACACTGATGGCCCCTGAGATGTTCACTGCATCAGTGTGCATGGCCCCTTCAGATCCCAAGGTTCTCTAATTTTCTCTTCCTTGCAAAGCTTGAGTGAAGAATCTTTAATGTCATTCTCTAAAGGATCATCTCTTAGGTGCCGCTTCTCCAGTCCTGTTGCCTTTGTCTCTGAAAACCACGGGATAGGTTTTCTCTGCTCTCAGGATCCATGGAATTTTCTTTCTTTCTTTTGTTCTTGACTCAAGCCAAAGAAAAGCATTTACTATTACAGATAGAGAATCCTACTTCTACCAGATATTGAGTCTATATATATGTACAAATACTCTTTTCCCTATGGTTTCTCTGTAGTATTAGTTCCTTGATAGGTATGGAATTCTGAAAATAAATGACTCTTTCCCAAACTCCTTTTAAGAAAGCAAACAGAAATTCTGTCTTCAGTCCTGAATGGAGGTTCGGAGGAGTGGAGATTAAAAAGAGCAAAATACAGAGAAAGAAAGGACCTAAATTAATACTTCAAAGTATTGTCCTGAATCATTAAAGCATTGTCACAATGGCTGTCCTGCTGTAGGTGCTCAAGAAATTGAAGTTATTACTGACGTTTAAACTTGACTCTCAGGCCAGATACGGTGGCTTATGCCTATAATCCCAGCGCTTTGGGCAGACCTCATCTCTACAGTCAATGATCAATCAATTTGATTCTTTAATATTGTTCTTTTACCCTTAGAAACTGGATTTTTACAGCATCTTTCTTTTTTAATGTTATTTTATATTATTTTAAGTTCTGGGATACATGTGCGGCATGTGTAGGTTTGTTATGTGGTGGTTTGCTGAACCTATCAGTCCATCACCTACGTATTAAGTTCCGCATGCATTAGCTATTTATCCTGATGCTCTCCCTTCCCTTGTCACCCCCCACATGCCCCAATGTGTGTTGTTCCCCTCCCTGTGTCCATGTACTCTCAATGTTCAGCTTTCATTTGTAAGTGAAAACATGCAGTGTTTGGTTTTCTGATCCTGTGTTAGTTTGCTGCAAATGATGGCTTTTCCAGCATCTTTCTTCTGGAATGTCCTTTGATCATGTTGAGATGACTGCTTAAGGTCAGAAGAGACATCTATGACTATGAAACTGAGAAAACTTAATTGGCCAAAGATGACAGAGGGTGGAAAGGGACCAATCCCAGCATTTAGGTCTCCTGAGTATCATGGAGTTCGGCTACCAACAAGACACTCACAATATCTCAAAAGACACCAGAGAAGAGATCACTTTCCAAGAAAAACATAAACTACTCATAGAATCACCTGGTAGTATATTTTTATCTCTTAAGCCTTATTAGTTTGTGAAGGAGTGCTAATGAGCATGGCATTTGCTTAAGTGGACAGACTAAAGATGAAGTGGTCAAAGGATAAGGAGGTGATATCTAGAAAATGTTGCAAGTACTAGACTATTACATGCTGCTATAGAAAGCAATAGCCGGAGTCCTGGAGAGCACAGAAGCAAGACTGTCCCCTAAGGTAAGCAGTAACAACTCATATTTGTGTGGCACATTTCAGTTTTGTAACACTTTTGTGCATCTCTTTTTTCTCTTACACCTTCACGGCACTGGTCTAAAAGTATGTAGGCACCTTTCAGATGGAAAAAAAAATGGAAGCTCAAAGGGACTTACCTGAGCCCAAAGAGCTAAGAAGCAGGCCAGAACTCAAAAGAACTATGCTTTTTAAAATGATACTCTATCATGTCCTGAAAGTACCTTGAAAGGATCCCTCTGACTCTAGTTTTTAATCTGAAATCTTAAGTTTGATAGAAATTTTACATGCAGTGTTACCTATGTAAAATTGCCCCTTTAAGGGACTTCAGAATTTCCATTATGAAGCACTTATTGCTCCAAGAAATTCTAGAAATTCAGATAAAAGTCCTTGCTTGATTCTTTAAGGTCATTTGATATTTGGATCAATTTGAATGTTTGACCATAGCTGTCTGTTTTTATAATTTGAATTTTTCCCATATATAAACTAATACCTTAAACTTGTTCTGTTTCTTTATTATCTTCCATTTTGCATAATACTTTTAAATGAGAATCATGAAGTGTAAGGAATTAACAGTTGTGGTTTTAAAAACGAGCCTTGCCACAAGCAAAGGTGACTGGCTGGATTCTCCCTTTTTTATCCTCCTCCTCCCATCAAGCTGCTCAAAGACCTTAAGGAATCTCAGAGCAGATTTCTTACTTAATTCCCTTTAAGTCTATTTACCATAAACTGAGACAACCAAGACAGCCTGATAGACCAACAACAACAACAAAAGCAATCACTGAATTTGGTATGCCAGGATAACCACAGACATCTTTTTTAATTCTAAAAGATACTCTCATAAAGCAATGGAGATACATAACTTTTTTTTTTAACCATTCATCTCAAATTGTTTAATTTTTATTCTAGATTCAGCAGGTCCACATGCATGTTTCTTCTGATTTCTAGAGTGTGGACAGGACAACTTGCTCAGGTCCTTCTCATTCATAGGAGAGCAGAGGCACTAAGTAAGCACATTGTGTTGCAAATTTCTCATGTACTCTATCTCATAAGGTGTTTTTTAACAGGGGTCAGAAAAATTTTGTTTGCTCTCCTCCCTCTCATATTCTGTAAATAATAATGGGTGATAAACTGAAGTGATAAGGTCACTTTATTAATGAAAGACACCCTACAGCTGTTAGTAAACATCTAGAATAAACTCTGCTTATTATTGTCTGGCTATAACCCCACTATTGTTGTACGTCTTTATTCTTACCACTCAGATTCTATCTTTACCTTTGCACTTGGTGTTCAAGACTCTGACCTCTTCCTGGAAGACCTAGACATGCCCCCTCCAACTTCTCCTCTTTCAGACGACCTGAGGTAGCAGTGCTTATGTTAGTACAAATACCCTGGGATTCTGCTTCTGATTTTGACCGCTTGGCTAGCAGCCAGGCCACATACCCTATTTGGAAAAGCAATGAAAAAGACCTCACCTTACAGACAAACTGAGCTGAAGTAGCAGGTTTGGAGTGCTTCACCTTTTGCTGGTGCCATTTTTGGACAAAAAAAACCCTAACATAAATCCCTATGTACAGTAATTTCTAGAACATGAAAGATAGAGGAGTACTAGCTAAGGCAGTGTTGACATCAAAGTATTACCTAAAACAGAGCTATATGCAAAGTGGAATACTTTTAAATGAATATACTACTTTTCTTCAATTAAGTTGCTTATCCTGCACTGTGAGTCTTCTCAATCTTACGTCAGGAGAAATGGGCCTTGGTTTTATTTAATTTTACGTTATGTTATTTATTTATTTTTTGCTATGTTGGCTGGTTTCTTTCCCAGTTGTAACTTTAATAGCCTATGCTGCAGAATTACTGAGATTATACATTGCTGCACTCACCCACAGCATAGTTAATAGCTTATGCATTACTACTGAGTCCCAAGGTTAGAGCAGATTTATATCCAATGTTGAGATACGAGGCAGGGAATGCAGAAAGCAATGCAAACTCATCTCATATGCTTTAATAACAGAAACAATTCTACTGGAAAAGCCACAGAACACTGGGACATTTATCCCAGTACCTACTAGGTATACTTTTTCTAACATAAATTGTCAATATAATGAAAGCTATATGTTGATTTATTTATGCACTGTAACAATAATAATGAAAAATGAAGATGTTTGATTTTATAATTGATGAAAGCCTACAAGTCAATCTTTAGAACCATAATAATTACTAGTTCTGCTAAAGAAGTATGGTTTCCTATAATATAAAGCATTCTTGCTTTTCATTAAAAAAAAAAAAAAGTCTGAACTCTCTTACAAGGATAATCTGTACTATGATGAAAATCCTGATAAGGAAGTCAACTTGAGAGGCCATTATTCTCTTTTTTTGTCTTATAGTTACACTAAAACCTTTAGGAATGTCTTTATTATACAACATGCTAGTTTCGTTTTCAGCTCACATGTAATTAAATTGCCAATTTCTCATCCCTGGAAGGTGCTGTATCATTCTATTTGCTATCATTGGATCAGAGTATGGCATATTCCATTAGAATTACACACTTAATATTAACCCATTGTGTAGGCTAAGGTCTATTTTTATCCAAATATTCTTGGATGTTTATTAAAATACAAAGTCCCAGAGCTGCAAGTTTGCATTTTGATAATTACACAGGAATATTTTATTATAAATGTTGATATTTACCAGGTAAAACCACCTGCATATAACCCTAGAAGCTGATCACATATTGTAATTTATAATTTGTCACTGTACTGAGTCACAGATTAGAATCATGGCACTGGATTTAGGGGTTGAATCATTAGTGAATGTGGGAGGAAGTATGGTTACTCTTTGATTCTCACTGTAGCATTATCGCTTTCTACATTAATGCTGAAAAAGCCTTGCTGTACTGTATTTAAGAGGTAAATTGCATGCTTTCTTAATGCTTGAAAAGTTCTCAAGACTCTCATGAATTTCCAGAGTTTGCTATTTTTTTTAATCCAAGACTTAAAATACTATTAAAACATGATATTCTAAATTCATTTTTATTTTTTGTTTTCTCCCTAATAATCTGCATGCTCTCTACAGAGATTATAGTATATGTAAAGCATGGTTACCTGTACATACAGAAAGATGACACATACTATATAGAATCACATGCTATAATTTAATAATCTATAATGAGTAATTTCATATGCAAGCTAATGACACCTTTCTAATGTTTTCTTTTTTTTTTAATTGCATTTTACGTTTTGGGGTACATGTGAAGAACATGCAAGATTGTTGCATAGGCCAATGTTTTCTAATGTTACCTTATTGTTCTCATTCAATTCACTGCCCATTTTGATGCCCAGTCTTTTCTTTCTTGCAATTTTCTAATTATTCCCCTCCACTGTAATAGGTTTGTATTCTAAATTATTATGTTTTATGCATTACTTTGTATTTCTCAACTTCAGAATCTCATCTTGTTATTTCTTGCCCCATATGTCTAATCTTTATTTTTCCTTCTTTATGATTGCTCTTTCCTTCTTGGCACTGGTAACACTTCTAATTTATTATGTTCTGTAATTTAAAAAATTTCTCTTTACCTCTTCATGCGTGTCATTACTAAGTGCTTAAAAGGAGCATACATTAATTTTCACTTCTATGACTTTTTCAGTCACTTAATATTTTGCAAGTCCTTGCTACTGTAGGCTTCTAGTCCATATATATGTGAATTATATATACATATAATTCTGTGGGGCATATTTATATACTAATAAGGCACACAGTGTATTAATTTCTCAAGGTAGAACAAACTAGGTAAATTGGGACTGAAACGTTTTCTTCAGCTCTTGAGTTCAATATACATCTAAGGAAACCAGTTTAACTTGCTCAAATTTACCTATGTAGGAAATTTGTGATTTATTTGTTAATGCAAATCTTTAATTAGATTTTTAAACCCTGTAGTGTATGTGTGTATGTGTATAATACTTTTATTGATTTCCCCACCCAATACCAATTGCCATTATTCTTCTTGTCCTTTTTAGAAAAGGTCATATCATTGCCAACAAATCATAGTCAACAAACATTATGATATATGATAGGAATTATCTATGCCAAAATGTGAGAAACTACTTGACTAGTTCCAGAATTAGTAGTATTCTAAAGAGCTGTTATCAACCTGACATCCAAGGTACTAGCCTGCTTCCATTTACTCTATATGGGTATGAAATCATAGAAGTCTAGAAAGATTAGGAAGCTATGAATTTATTGGCAGTAAGTAAATAAAGTACAGTGGGTAACTCCCAGTGCTGAATGAAGAATATAATTCTTTTTCATTTATCCCATTTTATGATTTAATTGACACATTTAGAAAGGTCTCTATGGCCAAATCAATTTAATTCAGTTAATATTTACAGAGTGCCTACTAGGTATAGAACATTATTCTGGGTCAGATGTAATAAGTATTGTTCACATTAAAGATATACCAGATTTAAAATTTTTCTCCAACAATGAACATCTTATCAAAATTGTCACATGATATCATATAAAATGTTACCGTTTCTTCTGCACTCACGAATTCATGGTGTATTTCAACACAGTCTCTTCATTGCTTTTAAGAGTGCCTGGAATATCCTAGACATTTATGAATTCATTGAATAAACTCATCGCTTCCACTGTGTTCTATTGGTCACACGGGTGCTCACCCACATTTAGTGTTAATTATATGTGTGTGTGTGAAATGCAAAGAATTGAGGGCCTGAATTAGTCACAGAACTAATAGGTTGTATATATTTCCCAAAGCTGAACAACTTGGAGTCCAGTGTTTGAGGGCAGGAAGCATCCAGCACAGGAGAAAGAGGTAGACAGGGAGGTTAAGCCAGTCTAGCCTTTTCACATTTTTCTACCTGTTTCATATTCACTGGCAGCTGATTAGGTGGTGCCAACCCAGATTAAGGAGGATCTGCCTTTCCCAGCCCACTGACTCCAATGTTAATCTTCTTTGGCAATACCCTCACAGCCACAGACAGGATCAATACTTTGCATCCTTCAATCCAATAATGTAGACACTCATTATTAACCATCACAAATCCACCCCTTGTCAACTTGAACCTATACACATTTCCTGAGATCATATATAATCTTTAAATAAAGACAATAATAAGGTCATAATTACACCTAACATAATAAAACTATCCTTTCTACAACAGGAAATGAACCAATCCAATCCAAATGCTATTACATAAAGTTAACAAAACTTAAATGCCGATATGAAGTCAATAAATCCTATGCCATATGAAAAAGGAAATAAAGATATTTTCTTAGTACAAGTGTATACATGCACAAACATGATTTTAACAAAAAGAGTAAATATTCATGAAATTACAGTCCTTGTTTCTGCAGCTGGTCACGTGGTCATAGCTGGTATATGACTACCCATTCTGTATTCCCTTTGCCTTCAGCAAGCACTTTAGCAGGTCATGTTTTTTTCCCTGGTGGAGTGATCCCAACCTTCATTCTTGAAGTGTCTGGGCCATCTGTAGTCCTGCCTGGATTGAGTTGTTGTAGTGACCTTAATCACAGGGCATGGTAATACTAAGAGATACCCCAAGAGATCTGTATTTCATGCATACTCTTTCTTACTTTCATTGTGGAATAGTAGACTGATTTCACCTTGATAGTCTGGGTCAGTTACCACAGCCAACACTGTAACTCCATTCTTGGCCTGTTGACTTAAAGGTAGGAGGAGACCAAGGTGTCCAGGTGGTGATCTTAACATCCAGTTTAATGGAATTGTTGTTGTGTCTCCTGCTGTCAGCATTTCTTCCTGTGGAATAAAGACCTCTAGGCCAGGAGAACATAATATCTTGGGAACAGAAAGCAAAAATTTTTGCTAGTGGATCACTAAGAGTGATGGTGAGTGGTGCCACTTCCTTTTCTACCCCTTGATTCTGGACCTGTGAATCCTGGCTATGGGAGAAACAGTACCATATATTGGATGCTGATTCAGAGCATACATGGCCTTCTGGAGTGTTTTGCCCCAGACCTGCAAAGTATTGTCACTTAATTAGTGTTGTAATTGTGACTTCAAAAGACCTTTCCACTGTTATATCAATCCAGTTGCTTCAGGATGATGGGGAACATAGTAAGATCTGTGCATTTCATGAGCAGAAGCCCATTCCCACACTTCTTTAGCCATAAACTGATTGCCTTGATCAGAGGCAATGATGTGTGGAATACTTTGATGAATGATAAGGCATTCTGTGAGTCCACAGATGGTAGGCAGAAGCATTGCATGCAGGATAGGCAAACCCATATCTGGAGTAAGTGTGTATTTCAGTGAGGACAAACCTCTTCCCTTTTCATGATAGAAGAAGTCCTGTATAATCAACCTGCCAAGTAGCTGGCTGATCACCCTGAGGAATGGTACCATTTTGAGGACTCAGTGTTGGTCTCTGCTGCTGGCAACTTGGGCACTCAGAAGTGGCTGTAGCTAGATCAGCCTTAGTGAGTGGAAGTCCATGTTGCTCAGCCCATGTATAATCTCCATCCCTGCCACTATGGCCACTTTGTTCATGGGCCCATTGGGCAATGACAGGGAGCTAGGAAAAGAGGCTGAGTGGTGTCCACAGAATGGGTCATCCTATCCACTTGATTATTAAAATCCTCCTTTGCTGAGGTCACCCTTTGGTGAGCACTCACATGTGACACAAATATCTTAACAGTTTTTGACCACTCAGCTCCATCCACCTACCTGTTCCCCAAATTTCATTGTCACCAATTTTCCAATCACGATTCTTCCAAGTCCCTGACCATCCAGCCAAACCACTGGCTATAACCAATGAATCAGTATATAATCACATATCTGGCCATTTCTCCTTCCATGCAAGGTGCACAACCAGATGCACTGATCAGAGTTTTGCCCCCTGAGGAGATTTTCCTTAACCTCTGTCCTTCAGGGATGTCCTAGAAAGGGGCTATCATGCTGCAGCTGTCCACTTTTGAGTGGTGCCTGATTATCATGCAGAACTATCTGTGAACCAGGCCCTAGTCTTCTATTCCTCTGCCAACTGATCATAAGGAACTCCCCATGAGGCCATCAGTGAAGGCTGGGGGAGAAAGGCAGGGTGGCAGGAGTGGAGACCGTGGGCATTTGAGCCACTTCCCTGTGTAATTTCCTTGTGCCTTCAGAACCTGCTTGAGCCCAGTCAGGTATATACTACTTCCTTTTGATGATGGAAAGCTCTTGTGCATGACCCAGGTTAGGGCTAGATGGGTCAGAAAGCTCCCAGTTCATGATAGGCAGTTCAGGTCACATAGCGACTTGATGACCCATAGCCAAAAGTTCAGCTTCCACCACAGCCCCCAGTAACAGGCCAGGAGCTGTCTCTCAAAAGGAGAATAGTTATCTGTAGAAGATAGCAGGGCCTAGCTCCAAAATCCTAGAGGCCTCTTCTGTGATTTTCCTATGGGGGCCTGCCAGATGCTCCAAACAGCATCCCTATTTGCCACTGTCATCTCAAGCACCATTGGATCTGCTGGTCATATGACTGAAGTACAGAGCAGCTTGCACAGCAGCCTGGACCTGTTGCTTCCAAGAGTTTTTTTCTCCTGTTCTGGACCCCACTCAAAACTGGCAGCCTTTTAGGTTACTTGATAAATGGGCCAAGTAAATAATAAATGAGGAATATGTTGCCTCCAAAATCCAAATATTCCTAATAGACATTGTGCCTCTTTCTTGGTTGTAGGAGGGGCCAAATGCAGCACCTTATCCTTCACCTTAGAAGGAATATCTCGACAAGCCCCCTAGAAATTTTACTGAGGTAGAAATTCCCTCAATTTTAGTTGAATTTATTTCCCGTCTTCTGCTATGCAAATGTCTCACCAAGTCCACTGTGTTTGCTACTTCTTGCTCACTGGATCTAATCAGCACAATGTCATCAATGCAGTGGACCAGCGTGATATCTTGTGGAGGCAAAAAGCAATCAAGATCTCTTCAAACAAGATTTTGACACAAAGCCAGAGAGTTGATATACCCCTGGGTTAGAACAGTAAATGTATATTGCTGGCCTTGCCAACTGAAGGCTAATTGCTTCTGGTGGGCCTTAGGGACAGGAATAGAGAAAAAGGCATTTGCCAAGTCAATGGCTGCATATAGGTACCAGGAGATGTGTTAATTTTCTCAAGCAGTGCAACCACATCTGGTACAGCAGCTGCAGTTGGAGTTACCACTTGGTTAAGGTTATGATAATCTACTGCCATACTCCAAGATCCATCTGTTTTCTGCACAGGCCAAATGGGAGAGCTGAATGGAGATGTGTGGGAATCCCCACCCCTGCATCTTTCAAGTCCTTGATGGTGAACTAATCTCTGTAATCACTCCAGGGATGTGATACTGTTTTTGATTTACTATATTTCTAGGAGGAGGCAGGTGTAATGGTTTCCATTTGGCACTTCCCACCATAATAGTCCTCACCCTATCAGTCAGGGAGCCAATGTGGGGGTTCTGCTAGCTACTAAGTATGTCTATGCCAATTATGCATTCTGGCACTGGGAAAACCACAGGATGAGCCCGGGGAGCCACTGGACCCACTGTAATTGAACCTGAGCTAAAATTCCATTAACTGTCTGACCTGACCTCCATAGGCCTTTACTTTTACTGGGGTACCGCAATGATGATTTGGGTCTCAGAACCAGTGTCCAGTGGTTCTGAAAATGTCTGATCATTTCCCTTTCCCCAGTGCACAGTAATCCTGGTAAAAAGCTGGAGGTCTTCTTGCAGAAGGATGGGATAAAGATTAATAGCATAAATTGTTGGTAATATAGTGGGGTCCTTCCTCAAGGGGACCTGGACACCCCTTCATTCAAGGGGCTCAGGGTTTGTAAACTTGCTCAAGTCTGGAAATTAATTGAGGGGCCATGATTCTCTGCTTTTATAATTCAAATTAGTCTTTTGTCCAATTGACTTGGAAGTTTTCTGGTTATATAAATTAAGTAGGAATGTGTAGGCTTCCTATCAATTTCACTTCTCTGAACACCAGGATTAATTAGCCAATGCCAAAGCTCTGCATAAGTTAAACTATTCTGATCGCTGCTTTGCCTCTGCTATGCCCATCTTGGCTTTGAAGTTTGAGTGCCTCCACTTGGCCTCTGCCACCTCAGTATCCAATTATTCCCATGGCATTTAAATTTCGTAGTTGAGTGACTGTTGTTCCCACTGTTAGATCTGGCATGCAGAGAAGAGCAATAACAGAGCTCTTTGAAGATGCAGGTGCTGTCTTCACAAATTTATTTCACAAAGAACTGGTTAAGAGTATATCTTCTGGATCCTTTCATTTGGGATGAGTAGGTCTCAAGTGATTAATTCACTCTAGCATTACAATCTCCTCAAGCCTTTGGATTCCTTCCTCTATGTTAAACTAAGGGATATCAGGCATTTCTAACTTACTCACAGTGGGTCATCTTTTAATCCATATTTCAGCTAACCATGCAAATAAACTATTGAAACCTTTTTTATCTCCCCAGCTGCAACATTGAATGCAGAATCCCTGCTTAGTGGGTCCAAATAAATAAATTCATCCTGATCCAACTCTAGATTCCTTCCACCATTATATTCCATCCTTAATATCTATTCTTATGCCTGTTCTTTAGATTTCTTCTTACATAAATTAGAAAATTCAAGTAGTTTTTTTGAGTGTAGCATATCTCCTCATGGGTCCCACCCTGAACCCCACCTCCAGGGGCATGCTAGGACTTTAGTCTAGTTATAAGTCTAGCAGCAAACAGAGGTGTTAGGAGTGGCTCCTGAGGAGAACCAACATTATCTTGCCCGGAAACTGCCTCAGGAGAGACCATCACTGTTGCCTCAGGCAGCACATGGTTTATCTCCTCAGACAAAGGTGGAAACGCTGATGGCAGCGTGGATCCTGGGGGGGATGTTGGCACTGCTGGGGATGGGGAAACTGTTGTTTCTGGCAAAAAAAGTTTCATCAGAGTTTACAAGCTCGGTGTCCCTAGCTTCATCAGGGTCCTCCTACATGTCCCCATTCCAAGTTGCAGGGTCCCATTCTTTTCCAATCAAGGCCCTCACTTTAATAGTAGACACTTGGCCAGGCTTGGCATGCAGGTCAACCACTTGTATGATAAGAGCTTGTGTCTGATTTTCCATAATTTCAGCTCTTTCTCTACAGGAGATAAGATTCTCACTCACGGCAATCTTAACAGACTTGACCCTCAGTATCTGCTTTTGAATCCGGAAGTCAGAATCCCCTAGTTCATCATTTTCTTTCATCGCTTTGTCCAGTGAACTTAGGAGCAACCAACCAACTTCATTATGTTCCTTGGTTCTCCATATATAGTGAAAGGTATGGTGTATAGAGTCACAAAACTCCTTGCCTTTCATGAGTGGTGAATCTGAAGTGTTAAATGCAACTATTTTGCATAACTTTCTAAATAATTAATACCTAAGACTGTTAGTGCTCTCCATACTATTAGAAGTAGAGTCCTTAGCATTTTCTAATCATATTAAGCAGCCAACTCTAGAAGCTCCCGAACAGATGAAAGAACTCCATCCTTAATATCCTATTTCTCTAGAACTGCTTCTGGACCCTAAATCTGTGTTAGTCAGAGTTCTCTAGAGGGACAGAACTAATAGGAGATCTATATCTATATCTATATCTGTATCTCCTATTAGATCTCATAGGAGGTATATAATAATAATAGGTATATATTACAATTGTATATTATATATCTTATATATCTATTTATAATCTGTTATATTTAATAACATATATATATCCTATGAGATCTAATAGATATACATATATATATATATATATATATATATATATATATATATATATAGAGAGAGAGAGAGAGAGAGAGAGAGAGAGAGAGAGAGAGTGTTTATTGAGGAGTATTAACTCACAAGATCACATGGTCCCACAATAAAACATCTGTAAGCTGGGAAGCAAGGAAGCCAGTCTGAGTCCCAAAGCTGAAGAACTTGAAGTCTGACGTTCAAGGGCAGGAAGCGTCAAGCACAGGAGAAAGATGTAAGCTGGGAGGCTAAGCCAGTCTGGTCTTTTCATGTTCTTCTGCCTGCTTTTTACTCTGGCCATGCTGGCAGCTGGTTAGATTGTGCCCACCCAGATTTAGGATGGGTCTGCTTTTCCCAGCCCACTGATTCAAATGTTAAACTCCTTTGGCAGCACCCTCACAGACACACTCAGGATCACTACTTTGCATCCTTCAATCCAATGAAGTTAACACTCAGTATTAACCATCACAGGGCCTTTGAAATGTTGTGCAGGCTGGCTACCACAAACTGCATCTGTATACTCAGAAGATTATCTAGACCATCAAATTCTTTATATACATCAGAAAAAGACAAGAAGTGCAGTATATTTGGGTCAAGCCCATCCTACTTACATATATGCTCTCCTACTTTCTCCCAGTAGGGATTCCTTGAAGCAATGAAGGCATATCAGTCAGAGCATAACGTCAACTGATAAGAGTAATTTTACACTTACAGCTGCCTTTTCTTTCTCCCTTCTTCTGACTCAAATCAAACCTTCAGCTGTCATTCCACCACCTCCTGCCTTCCATGTCTAGTCTACCAAGTTTAAGAAAATAAACTTGCCTCCTAACTTCAATCTATCTACTTCTTTCTGTTTTCATTATCATCGTAGATGAAGCTATCATATCTGTTTAGCGAACGACAGCATGAGCTTCACAATCCTCTGGGCAACAACTTTTATCTTTCTCCAGGACATCCTTTAAGAATAGTCAACACTTAAAAATGCAGTTTCAATAATGTCACTCCTCTGTTTAAAGCCCTTCAGAGATTAATATAAGCAATAAAATATTTACCAAGAGCTACATGCTCTAAACTATCTGGCTTCTGTCTTTGCCTCCAAGACCCTATTTTGCCTCCATGCCCTTCTTCGAGCTCCAGCGTAATACCTCTTGTGTAGTTCCTTAAACGTTCCCATGTTCTTTCCTTTCTCTAGCCCTCAGTAGTTCTCTTGCTACCATTTAACCTGCTTAACTCTTGTACACCTCTCAGATATCAGCCAATTTGTCTCTTCCTCATGGGAGTCCTTCTGGCCTTTGGATTTATTAAGGTTTTTGAGAAACAGACTCTGTATCTTCTGTATTTTTCATCATTGAACTCATTACAGTTTACAATTACACGTTTGTGTGATTTTGATTATTTGTTTCCTAAGTTAAACTATAAGCTCCATATAGTCAGGTACATGTCTATTTTTGTTTTCCATTAAATCTCCAGTATATATAATAGTTGCTTAATGATATTGAGTAAATGAATGTATGAATAAACTCATTTTACTCTCTTCTCAAAGTTTGAAAAGAAATGTATTTTCTTTTTCTTTTATTTCTAATTGACAAATTATATTGTCTCTATTTATGGGCACAGCATGATGTTTTGATATGTGTATATGATACAGAATGATTAAATAAAGTCAATCAAATGTCCCTCGCCTGACCTAGTTAATGCCCTTTCTTTGACTCGGCTTCAGGTGTCAGATAAGCCCTATATTCTTAGGGAAGCAGTAAGTAACTAGCAAAAGCTAATTAATGTGTGAAATATTATAACTGGTGAATCTCCACAACAATCTTCTTCTTCTCTCATTCCTTATCTTACAATACCTTTTTATCTATTTTTTTTCAGAGTATTTCAGAGAGCTATTTATGATTTTCTCCTTTCTGTTTAAGGAAGTCCAAACATAGTGCTAAAAGGAATCAAATTATGTTAAACATTAGAAAGCAAACTGCCTACTGCATATGTATCTTTTCCATCATATTGAAACAACTTATTTTCAGTAATTCTGGTGTGTCAAAATTCTATTATATATCTGGCACTATTCTTTCTAAAAAATTATGTTCGTATAGTTAAAAAAATATCATAGGAATTCTTTAAGAACCAAATTAATCATTCCCAGACTGGAGTGCAGTCTGGGACCTCTGCCTCCCAGGTTTAGGTCCTTCTCCTGCCTCAACTTCCCGAGTAGCTGGGATTACAGGCTTGTATCACCTGGCCCTGATAATTTTTGTACTTTTAGTAGAGACAGGGTTTCATCATGTTGGCCAGGCTGGTCTCAAACTCCTGACCTCAAGTGATCTGCCCGCCTCCGCCTCCCAAAGTGCTGGGATTACAGGCATGCGCCACTATGCCTGGCCAATTATTTATATCTTAAAGTAAGCCTCAGAAAATTAGGCAAATTATTTGAGGTCACACTGGCTTAACGTAGGATCCAGAATTGAAACCTAGCTCTCTCTCATTCAAAAACCAGAGACAGAACAATACTTCTTAAGGGCTTAATTTGGAGAACCTCGTAGAACAGATGGTCTCCACTTAGAAAGATCATCATTCTATTTTTAGAATAGGAGGACTCATAATGGACTTCTGCTTCCTGGTTTGTTTGTAGTCTATTATAATCTTTTTTTATGGCATAAGCTTAGTTTTTTTTTTTTTTGCTTCTGCCAGGTCAGTAACTGATTATTTTTCTCGCATGTTCACTCAGAGACTATTTGGAAAATGTAAAGAGAAAATATCAGGGAAATTTATTCTACCGGTCAATATAGCATTTACAATCAGTAAACCCTCCAGAAACTACATATAGGACTGTAAAACTTAGGCTTCGATGTTTCTCTTTTCATGAAGATCTCACATAAAGTCACTTAGAATCTATCAGGTGGTTCTTCCCTGGACACATTCACCTTTCCATAATATTCTCAGTCTCTTGTGCACTAACAAGCATCAGAGTTTCAAGCCAAGATACCGGAATGAATTTCCTTGGGCTCTATGAATCTACCTAAAGCTACACTGCCCAAATGTTCTCACTCTGCAATCCCACCAACTTGTATTCTCCATTTTAAATTATTAATGGTGAATTCCTCTTTCCAACCAAAATTAACTTTCATATCAGCTGCTTCAAGTGATGAGATACTGGGAGTTACTTCCTAGGTCCCAGGAATTTCTAAACAATATCTTCATTACTGAAGTCTCTAAGTGCTGTTAAGCTGTTTGCACCAGTTCATTTAACTGCTATTTTTCTTTTATGAAGAACTAAATATATTTAACATATATGACATTGTGGAAAGGGCTGGCACCTGTGGTCATGATCTCAATATTTCATAGATTTTTTTTTTCTAATAACAAGCTAATAATGGGAGACTGAGAGAAGTCACTTAACTTCTCTAGTGTCATAATTCCTTTACGTGTAAATCAAATGCTCTGAATCACTAAAGATTCCTTTCAGCTCTAATGAATTCTGCTCTCTCTTTCTTCCCAGCGAGTCAGGTCATACAGCTTATAGCTACTAGGCAATCATGAGAAATAACTAATAGAGTCTTTAAATGCAAAACAAAACAAAACAAAAACCAAAGCACGTAACATCATGTATCTAGCTCAAAAGAGGAATTTTTATAGCCTCTAGCAATTCTTTTTGTAGCTGAAATTTTATTACCATGCTTTTACAGGGAATCACACTGGAGGATGAAATAAAGGGTTTTTCTCCCCCTAAACTTATTGATCAACAGGATATCTAGTTACTCCAAAGTGCAGAAACAGATATGTAATGTGGCTTTACAAATGTAAAGTACAAACACTTTGATAAAACTAACGAGAATTTATTTTCCCTTGGCATGGTATCCATGTAAGATACTCATTTGTAATTTTTGAGGAAGCTAAAGAATAAGAGTAAAATCAAATAATTTAATGTTTAGCTTTTCCCTGTATGAACCTGCAGAACTCAGCAGTCAAGCTGGCATTCTAGACTCTCCCACTCACCAAGAAGAGTGGTACCTTGGGGACAGACATAGACCCCAGCTCTTACATTTCTAGGTTCAGATCCTGTCTAGCACGTGCTACTTAGTCTTTACAGCCCTTGAAAATTTAAATCACTTCTTTATTCTTAATTTCTTATCTGATTCTCTGTTAAGTTGGTTACATGACTCAAGTTATATAGGTACACATTATAAACACATATTTATTTGCCCATTTTCCTTTAAGTTTCTAAATCCATGAAAAAAGTATAATGTCATTCTATGCACCATTGCACCTAAAGGGTCTTTTGCAGTGGCTGGAAATAGTATATGTTCCACAAATGTTTGTTGAATGAGTAGTATTTTTAGGAGCTTAACATGTTGTCTGGTGCTTAGTAAATATTTGAAAAAATTAATCCTTTTTACCGGAATTCCAAACCCATACTTCTGAACTGGTTTATGATGCTGAGGCTGGGACTCCGAAAACTACACTTCTTAGACTTCCTTGCCCAGTGGCTTCTGTTTTTTGAGTTCTACCAATAAGAGACACTAGAAGAAGATGGAAAGACAGTAGCAAGGCAGAAAAGATGCTCTTCATTTTCTTTTTTTTCCCCCCTTGTCTGCAATGCTTCAGCATGAGCAGTTAGATTCCTGCTTTTTCAGGATTCCCAGTGCCAGCACCAAATGCCCCCCCAGTGCCAGCACCAAATGCCCCCCCAGTGCCAGCACCAAATGCCCCCTCAGAGGTAGCAGGAGCAGCTAGGTGGTATCTCCACCTTAGAAGTCTGAGAATAGTTCTCTCTATAGGATTTGTTCTTTGAGCTTCTAAATTTTGGCAGTTCCACCTCTTCTCTTCAGTTCCCCAAACAATATAGATAATAGCTACTGTCTTCAATTACTATCTGTGAATTTACTCAGTATTTCCTTTAGGCTCTTTCAGCTTTCCAACACCTGTGTAACCAATTCTCAGTATAAATTCTCTCTGCTGAAATGCCTGGCAAAGTTTCCATTTTCTTGAATGAGCCCTGATAGATGCAAAGTCTACTTACTTTTTCTAAGCATGTCTACCCCTATAAAATATATTTTTCATTTACTTAAAATATTTTTTCTTAAATAACTTTGTTAAGATTATATAGCCAATTATATATAATATTATATCAACCATATTATGGTAAGCAATTTTTAAACTTCGCTGGGCATCAGATTCTTCAGTTTGAGGTGAATTAAAAAATACCATGTTCTTTGCAAATCTGTCCTAAACTTAGCAGTGTCCATAGACTAGTACATGTACTCAATAAAATTTAGTTATCATTTTTAGTAATTAAATAACATTTTATTCAACAAATATATTTTGAATGCTAACCATATGTCTGGCAACTATGTTATGCTCAGAGATATAAAGATGAATAAGGTACAGCCTCTATTCACAAGGAAGTAAAAGAGAGACTAGCAGGAAAGAAAAAATCTGATCAAATTACCACAATAAAATTAAATGTAGATACAGATGTATGAATGAAGTACTATGGGCATACAACAGGTGAAAAATTATTGAAATCTTGGTGGATGAGGAAGAAAGTTTTATTACAAATTTGAAGGACTAGGTGGAGAGCCTTTAAAGAATCTTAAGGACAGAATAGAATTTACAGAAAACAGGGAAGTATACATGACAGCATAGATAGATTTCTTAAATAATATTTCTATTATCTTGAGAAAAGGAGAAATAATCTTCAATAAAGTTAAAATGTTGAGGCTTGAAATGTTTCCTTTAAATGAAGAACTTAGACAAACTCATTTTAAGTAAGTGATTCCTTGTTTTGCTTCAGTGCTTATAAACTCTGCTTCATAAAGATTGAGATATCTATCTTGATAATAAACTATTCTTAGGAGTAAATAAACTAATTCTAAATAAGTTATGACTTCTGTACCATAATTGAGTAAGAAGGACCAATAATGAGAAAAGCCTGTTTGTATAGACAGAGGTACACACAAAGAAACTTAACCAATTGAGCAATAATCACAAGCTTGGCCTAAGAAATGTATGTCCTACTTTTTAATTTCATGCTCCGAAACTCAGCTCAACCTGTGCACAAGCTATGAGAGACAGAGGCTAAGCTACAGTCAAAGCTTTGTCAAAGAGAAGTCACTAGTATTATATTCTCTGACTACTGGAGTTTCCCACACAATAGGAGTATTTTGATTTTGGATCTAAGTTGGGAGATTAGACAGTATGTCTCCTAACAAATAAGCTTCCACTTTTAAACACCTGAATATACAGAGTTAGTGCTCTGTAAAATCACCTTAAAAGATTAATGCTATAAGAAAAAAGCTGTTTCTACTACTTAAGCCATTAACTCACATGAATTCAGCTTTTGGTCTAAGGATATATACTATACTATGTCAGTTAAGAGAGTGAGATTTGGTGTCTTAAGCCCCTCCAAGAGAAACTGATGATAATGTAACACTGTAATACTCCCCCTACCACTTGCTTGCATTATGAATGCTTAAAACTGAGTATCATAATGGGTATGTATGAGTTGTCCAAGGTCTTTCAGGGTTAGTGGATCATACAAAATTTCTTCCATTACTCTGGTTAATTTGGTGCAATTAAGAACACCACAGCCATAAAACACTGTTTATTTATGAAACTGTATATGAGTTAGTATGTCTAATGCATAGAATATATTTGAGTCAGTGATGAAAGGAGATGTAATGAAGCAGTAAGTAAAGACCAAATATTTAAGGATATTGCACCCAAAGCTAAGGCTTGTGAATTTTATCCTTAGGCTATGGATAGAATGGTCATACATTATAGTTTGACTAGAGCAGTCCCAATCTATGCCTTTTGTTGCAGAATAACTTTTAATATCACCAACTTTCATTCAAAAAATGTATTGATTTCAGGATCCTAGGGATATGGTGACAGTAGCAACACAGATTTTGAACGACTTCAAATCCTCATGTAAAAACAGATCAATCAGATATTAGGACTAAAAACGGGTGAAAACATTTGCAACACAATCAGGTGACAGAGTATGCTTATGAATCACAGATTACAAGACATAAGGAATAAAACACTTGATGATTTGACCAATTGTTTGTTATTTCCAACAATCTACAGTACAACTGGTCACTAATATGCAGAAAAATTCATGTATAACAAAATAGGAATACATCCCTAGCTGTGATGCGGAATGAGGATAGTGCCAGAATAGGCATAGTTCCTTACCTGCCATGATGAGCAAGTTATTTTACATGTTAGAGAAACAGTATTAGCAAATGTTGCTCACCCCAGCTGAGCTGCTCACCCCAGCATACGTCAGTAAGAAACCCAAAGAAGACACTTTGGGAAATTTATTCAAGAGGAAAATTTAGTCTTTTAATATTAATTAATACTAATTATAGGTATCTCAGATGATCATGTTTAGAGATAGAAACTCTAGTTACTGATTATTGATTACCATAGTCCTTTCTTAAGTCCTCACTGCAATTCCTTTGTTCTTTTCTTTTTGAACATAAATTCTCTTAAATATATTTATACATTAATTTTATGATTATCTGATTACTATCTATCATTTTTGGGATATTATGTATTCAGTTTTCTTTTAAAATGATTTACAGATATTCTTAAGTGGCACCAGAAACAATCCTCTGAGATGGGTACTATTTTATTCTCATTTTAAGTTGAGGAAACTGAGGCATAGAAAATACAGGTAATTTGCTGAAGCTCACAAAAAAACTCAGACTGATATCATTTTGAGAGCACACATAGAGTTTTACCAATTTTTGTATACCCTATATTGCATTTTTGTATACTCTGGCCCTAAGTTGTTACTTCAGTATCAATACTCAGGAAATGTACTGAGTGAGCTGATTCTTGATATATAAGTAGACGTTTTCCAGGTTGACAGAGTGGGCAAAGACTTTCCAAGTAGAAGTAATCACAGAGTCCAGCAGGTGAAAACTGTCAATTGCTTCATTCCAGTGATATAGATATATACCAGATGCATGCCTGTAACATATGTGAAAGGAAATATTTATGATAGTTTTGACATGAAACAGTAACAGTACGATGACTGTATAAATTTGTGTCTACTGTCTACTATCTACTAGGAAGAGACATAGAGGAGAGTTGTAATCTCTTATAGTCTATGAATATAGCACACTGAATTTAGACTATTTCAATTACAGTTGATTTGGGATAGAGGTGGAATTGCATTAAGATTTTAATGATCATAATGGTTGTGCACTGCCTATATATTTCATCATGCCATGAATACAGTATTTACATTTATCATCCTAACAATAGAATACATATGAAATATCACTGTATGTACTTAATAGAGAGAATAATAGTTTAGCTCAAAATATCTGATAAGGACATATTCATAATGTAATTAAGAAAGCTATTCAAATATAATGATTTTAAACTTTCTAAACATTCTGAAATAGAAATATAACATCCCCAGGTATTTTTAATGTAATTTAGAGAATTATTGTCTTTTTCTCAGTAAACTAATACATGTACACATTTATTCATATTCAAGATGGTGAATTGACATGACTGAACCTGTAAGTCATTCAATGAAAAAATTATAATAAAGTAACTTTTTTATATTGGGCTATGATCAAGTCTTAAAATTAATTCCCATTTTTTCCATAGATGGAACACCATGAGAATTCCTGAAGAATGCCAAAACTTACCATTCTAGTAATTCATGAAACAATAGCAATATATGATTTTATCATCATTAAATCTTGTGCTAGAGTAATTGAAATGACATTGAGCAGCAATTCTGGCTCCTAGGAATACCTAGAGAAAAGATGCAGAGTAAATGTTTTTCAGGCATGAAGGGTAAGCAGGAAGGCTGAAACTGGCAGTAGATATTTCAGAAATGAAAAATGTTTAAAGTGTTGGCTCAAGGGCAGTGTGAAGTTATAATGAGTCATCATAAAAAGTCTGATGCTGTGTGTATACAAGTATTTTTCACATAATAACTGCATTTGTGTTGGGAAAATTTCTTAGACATTTTCAGCATATAATCATGATGCTCAAACTGTAGCTTATACTATTTTAACTCATAGATTTTGGTAGACACATTTGATTTAACAAGGTAATGAAATTACATTCGATTTGGTGGTTTTGTTCTTAACTTACTGAGACCCTACCAGATTAAAAGAGTTAATGTTGCTTCTTTCTTCTAAAATAGATCCTAAACTCACTAAATGGGGGCCAGTAGTAAGGAAAAAATAGAGAAAGAGAGAAAATCCTAGCTTCTGTATATTGTTCTTCCTCTTATTCAACCCAAACACTCCATTAAACACTTTCAGATCTTCTGCATCCTTATTTTTTCTTTCCTCCAAATCTTTAATAAACCCTGCTTTCCAGAACAAAGACAGTAGTGATTTAAAGCAATGTCTGCATGAAGACATACTGGGTACAAGGTAGAAAAATTTAGCTCTTCTGTTGGAATCCATCCAAATGGGCTTTTATATGTTTATGCATTAAATGTCAGTAGAAAATTAAGTCCTTGTGTTTTCTTCCAAAGAATACTTGCATTTTGTACTTCATTATGCCTGCTGAATAAAAAATTTTTATTCTTCATAGAAAGAAATTTATAGACCATTAATGAAAGTAATCCAGTATTTGCTTCCTGTTATTCACAAAATTGGACCAAATGCTGAGGCTCTTCACTTGTGCTTTTTAATCAAATCTAAGTTTCTTCTTAGAATTTAAATAAAGTGTGGATTTTTGTTGTCCTCTCTCTTCTTTCATAAACTATAGGAGAGTTTATAAAACTCTTATCTTTTTCCATATTCTATCAAAGACGTGAAGACACATTTACTGTCTTAAACTGTGGTAGATAGGGCATTGAAAATTGATGCCTAGGCAGTGGATGAATTTTGCTGTATGGAAGGAATATTTTGGGCAGACTCTGGTAATCCAACCAATATTTTAAGTGAAAACATTGGTTATCACAGAAAAGATATAGCTGCATTAATTTATTTTATAGGACAGTACGGTCAGAGCCACAAAACCATATACCCAGCTTTTAGAGCAAACATACATTCTGTTTATTCCTCTTCACTGCTGTTATTGGAAGGATTGTTCTGTGGCCTTGATGGATTTTTTCACATTTAGTCTTTCTAGTTGGCTCACATAATGGTTATCGTCTGCTTCAGTGCACTTTAGCTAAGTTTAGTGTTTTTGTTTTATTATAAGGTATGTAGCTTTATTGAAGAAGACGTGGAAGGTTTAATAATTAAAAAGGAGATTAAAACAAAATGGAAAAAAGTTTTCATTAAATTTCTGAGTAGTTTATGGAACCCATATTATGGAAGATTATGAATGATGTTTCATTCTCCATGAGTACTAATTGTTCTACCTTAAAACGATTTTTTTGTACTTTCTTACTTTCCGGGAGTCCTTAAAATAAATCATTGTCATTTAAGATAGTATGAGGCCCCTGCTTCCTTACAATCTGACGGACAGAACTAAATGCAATGATGCTTCTTTCATATTTATTTTCTTTCAACTTCCCCTTCTGCTGGACAAAAGTATCTAGCTTCAGTTGTAAATTTTCAGCTGTATATTCATGAACCTGAAAATTCTATGTATTCGGAAAACTGGGTTATGTTATTTGAAGGCAGTGGGTGCAAGTATATGCTTCCTTGGATGCTTCGATGATACTGAATATGCTGCATCTATCTGAGACTTCTATGTTCATTTCTGTGGTTTTTTTTTTTTTTTCCTTCATTTTTGAGACAGAGTCTCATTCTGTCATCCAGGCTGGAGTGCAGTGGTGTGATCACAACTTAGGATAGCTTTAATCTCCTTGGCTCAGGCAGACCCAAGTAGTTGGGACTACAGGTAGACGCCACCACACTGACTAATTCTTTGTTTTTGTTTTGCTTTTTGTAGCAAAGAGGTTTCACCATTTGCCAGAGATGGTCTCAAACTCCTGGGGCCAAGTTGTCCACCACCTCAGCCTCCCAAAGAGCTGGGATTAAGGGTTTGAGTCACCCTGCCTGACCTTCTATGTTAATTACTCAATATCTTGAAAACATAGGGTTAAACAACTTGAGTTGGAACCCTCTTATTACATCTTTGATATTGTCTTCTAGCTACTACTTGAATGCCTCCAGTGAGGGGAGATCACTCTTTAAGAGGCAAATGATGATAATTTGTTTCCTTCACTGCTTCTGAGCACTCAAGAAACTGAAAAATCCACTCCCTCTTTGACATGGAGAGCCTCAATTATTTGGAAAATGTTAGTTTATCTTAAGCATTTTTTTAAAGCAATATCTTTGTTCTTTTCATTAATTTCATTTGAAAATATGTAAATACTGATTTATATTTAATGGCATTTATTTCTATTAGATGCCTTCTTATCGTTAATAGTCCTGTTAAATGTGGTACCTGGTTCGTTATACTTAAAGAGAGAAAGGAAGCTAACACTGAGTTCCAATGATGCACCAAGCATTGTATGCTTTATATGTGTCATTTCACAAACTCTGTTTTTAATGGGGGAAGCAGCATGGTTCATGGAGTTTCAACTTACATTTAGTAAAATACATTAACCTAAAGTGTGCAGCTCAATAAATTTTTACATCCTAGTAATCACTATCCAGAGCCAAATATAGACTATTTCCAGCCTGTCTGAAAGTTTTCCTAGTGCCTCTTCCCAATCAAGAACCATCACTCATAAAGGTAACAAGAATTCTGATCTCAATCTCCAGAGTAAGTGTTGTCTAGTTTTGAACTTCATATAAAAGAATCATACAATATAGACCCTTTATTGTATCTTTTTGTTCTACATCTTATCTCTAAGATTTACCCACATTTAATCATGTTTTTTAGTAAGTGTTAAAGTAGGAAGTATCATCCTCATTATTCAAATGAAGTTACTCAGATATATGGAGGAGTCGTTTGTCTAAAACTAGACAGAACTTGATTCTCAAATATACCTAGACCTAAAATCCAGGATCCTTTCATTAAACCATGCTGCCTCTTGGGTTCCCTGAGTATTGTTTTTCCAAGTATTTCTCCTTCCAAAATTCCAAATTTGTTAGCTAACTACAATAGCTATTAGGGTATTGATTTGAATGTAGTTAATTCTATAAGTCAGTTTTGAAAACATTGATCTCTTAAAAATACTAGAGTTCCAATCAATGAAAATGTTATATTTCTCCATTTATTAAATCTTTCAGTAATGTTTGTCATTTTCATTATACCAGTCTCATGTCTTTTAATGACATATTTCTAAATATTAGTTTCAGGATAAGTAAAAACATATTTTATGTTTAATGTTAAAAATGTTGACAATTTAAACAAATACAATTGATTTGGATATATTATCGTTGGATACAACTAACTTGCTGAAATTTACTTATTTTATTTAGCTTACTTATTTACTAATTTTATTTACTTATTTTAGTAATTTTTTTATAAACTCCTTAGAATTTTCTAAAATGACATTCATGCTGTCTATGATGAGAGAAATGTTTCCTTCTTTTTTCTTAATTTTTATGCCATTTATTTCTCTTTCTGGACTTACTGTAACTCGATAAAACCTCCAGTAAAATATTGACTTGTTACCAATCTTAGAGAGTGATCATTCAGGTTGCCTCTTGATGATTATGATGTTAGCGATAGGTTAACCATAGGTTTTCCTTATTGGTTTGAGAAAATTTCCTTTATTTCCACTTTACTTTTTTTCCTAATTAACAGACTTTGAATTCAGTAAACTTTTTTTCCCATCTATTATTTATTTTTGATGGTAAACGAACCTCAGATTTCTTAGGTAAACCCTGCTTGATCATGACAGAGGTTCTTTATATTGCTAGATTCAATTTGCTAATATCTTGCCACTTATGTTCATGATAAATATCTATCTGTTAAGTTTCATTTCTTCTAATATCTTGTCAGGTTGTGTTATCAGGGTTATGCTGGCCTCACCAAATACTTTTTGAGGTATTCTCCCTTCTTCTATTTTCTGCAAACTCTCGGTAATATTGAATTTCTCTCTTTCTTGAGTGTTTGATAGAATTCTACAGTCAAACCCTCTGGACCTAAAATTGTCTTTGTAAGGAGGTCTTTATAGATTCAATTTCTTTTATAGATACAGAGTGATTTACATTTTCTATTTCATTTTATTTCATTTTCAGTATATTATGTATCTTTGAGGCATTGGTCCATATAATCTAGTTTATCAAATTTATTGGTATAACTTTGTTTATACTACCTGCTTACTATTCAGTTAACTTTCTAGTGATACTTACTTTTTAACTTCCCAGTGTTAATAATTTGCACTTTTTCTTTTTTTGGTCTCACTCTTTTTTGCTTTTTATAAGTTTTGTTAATCTTGCAAATAAATATCTTTCAATTTTGTTGATTTCTCTTTTATTTGGGTTTTCTCTATTATTTCATTGATTTCTGTTTTTTATTATTTCTTATATTTAATTTAATCTACTCTTCTTTTTTAACTTCTTGAAGTGATGACATTTTGATGATTGATATTGAACATTCTTTCTAGTGTGAGATTTTTTTTTTTTGAGATGGAGTTTTGCTCGTTTCCCAGGCTAGAGGCCAATGGCGCAATCTCGGCTCTTGGCAACCTCCACCTCCCAGGTTCAAGCAATTCTCTTGTCCCAACCTCCCATGTAGCTGGAATTACAGGCACCTGCCACCATGCCCAGCTAATTTTTGTATTTTTAGTACAGATGGGCTTTCACCAGGGTGGCTAGGCTGGTCTTGAACTCCTAACCCCAAATGATCCACTCACCTCGGCCTCCCAAAGTGGGGGGATTACAGATGTGAGCCACCACGTTTGGCCTCTAGCATAAGAATTTAAAACTAAACATTTGCAGTGCATTTTATTTTTATCTTCATTCATTTTTAGTATTTCAATTATTTTGTAATTTACTATTTAAATCAGGTTGCAAATACCTGGGAGTTTCTATGTATCTTATTTCGCATTTAATTTCGTTTTGGTCAGCATGTATATTCTAAAGATTTGAATTTTGAAATCTATGGAGACTGTTTTATGGCCCAGTCTATAGTTTTATTTTATAATTGCCAATTAGGTCAGAGAATTTAATAGAGAGTCAAAATTTCTTTCTTCTTAGTGGTATTTCATTTAGTTATTTTGTCATTGAAATAGAAATCTTGAAATTTACAACTATAATTGGAGATTTGGTTTTTGTTCTCTTCATTTCAGTCACCTTTTACCTCATGCATGTTGCAAGTCTGCTCTTATTAGATAGATAAAGATTTATGATTGTTAATTCTTCCTAATAAAATGTTTTTCTAAATTATGAAATATCTATCTATCTGGTAGGACACTCTTCTATGAGGTCTATTTTGGACAATATTAATATGGCCACATTAATTTTCTTATGCTTAATATTGAATGACACTTTTTTTTACAAATTGTAACCAATTGCTATTTTTATATTTAAAGTGTCTTTTTGTATACTGCTGGGTCTTGCTGCTTTTATCCACTCTGAAATTCTCTGCTTTTTAATTAGAATGTTTTATCAATTTATGTTTTTGTTTTCTATTTGTTCCTTCTGTTGTTTTTATTTGTTTCTCCTTTTCTTGCCTTCATTTGGATAATTCCTAATGTTTTTAGTGTTCTATTTTATTTACTTTGGTAGCTTCTTACTTATACATTTAATTTTTTTGAATTGTTTTGCCCAATATCATCAAGTAATAAAAATGCTTTTTTATTAGATTTTTAATATTAAATCACATATCCTTCACTTATCCCTATTTGTTTTGAATTCATATTGCAACATTTCATATAGCAGGTAAACAATTCTGCAACTGAGAAATTTCTAAATCCATTTGCCACCCATATTCTTTGTGCTATTGTTACATATAATTTACATTTACAATAGTTATAAATCCTATAGTGTTATATTTTCTACAGAGTCATCGTTTTTATTTTAAAGAACAAAAAGATTGTTGTTTATGTTTATCTGCATATTTGTCATTTTTAGTGTTCTTTATTACTTCTTACAGATCTGAGCTTCTCCCTGATACTACTTCCCTCAGTCTGAAGAAATTATAGTCATGCACACATAATGATGTGTCTGTCAGTGATGGATCATATATACAACTGATCCCATAAGATCAGAATGGAGCTGAAAAAATTCTATTGCTAGGAGCTTTCTTACTGGTCATAATGTCAAAGGAAAATGTATTACTCCTGTATTTGTGGCGAGGTATAAACAAACCTACTTCACTGCCAGTCATATGAAAAAGGATAGCACATACAATTATCTACGAAACTTGATAATTATATTAAATGGCTATTTTACTATTCTATAGTTTTTAATCACTATTTTAGAGTGTGCTTTTTCTATATATATAGAGTGTGCTTTATGTATATTTAAACATATATATGTATGTATATATACATATATATATATATAGAGAGAGAGAGAGAGAGAGAGAGAGAGAGAGAGTGTGTGTGTGTGTGTGTGTGTGTGTTAACTATAAGACAGCCTCAGGCACAGCCTTCAGGAAGTATTCCAGAAAGCATTATCATAGGAGATAACAGCTCTATGCATGTTATTTCCTTGAAGATCTTCCAGTGGAAAAAGATATAGAGGTGGAAGACCCTAAATAGGCCTAGGTTTATGTTTGTGTTTGTGTCTTAGTTTTTAACAAAAAGTTTAAGAAGTAAAGAAATAAATAAATAAAAATAGAAAAAATCTTATAGAACGAGTGTATAAAGACAGTATTTTTTAAAGAACAAAACTGTATTATATTTTTATATTATATTGTATAATATAATATATATTTATATTATATATATAATATAATTTATAAATAATATAATTTATATTATTTATATAAATTCTTATATAATATATAAATTCTTATAAATTATATTATAATAATTCTTATTATACAATAAGAACATATTGTATAATATGTGTTTCAAGATAAATGTTATTACAAAAACATCAAAGAGTTTTAAAAAAATTTAAAAAGTATTAAAAAAGAAACTCACTGTAAGCTAAGGTTAACTTATCATTAAAGAAAGAAAAGTTTTTCAATAAATGTAATGGAGCCTAAGTTTCAAGAGTTTATAAGGTCTATAGTAGTGTAGAGTAATATCTTGAACCTTCACCCTCACTCACCCAGAGAAACTTCCAGTCCTGAAAACTGAGTTCATGGTAAGTGGCCTATACAGACATACCATTCTAAATCTTTTATACCATATCATTACTATAGCTTTTCTATGTTTAGGTTCACAAATACTTACCATTGTGTTACAGTTGCCTACAATATTCAGTACAGTAAAATACTGCACGTTTTTAGCGTAGAGGAAATAGTCTATACCATATAGCCTAGGTGTACAATAGGCTATACCACTTAAGCTTGCATAGGTTCATTTGATGATGTTCACATGATGACAATAATGGCCTAACAATGAATTTCTCAGAACATATCATCACTGTTGACATTATTTTGTTATTTTAATCAGTTTTTTTTATAGTGTACTTTTGCTGGCGGCAAAATAATAAGTTGACATTATTTTGTTATTTTTATCAGTTTTTTTTATAGTGTACTTTTGCTGGCGGCACATTCTCAAACCTTTCACTTAGCTGAAAACTCTTTCCATCACCTCATTTAAAAGATAATTAGGTCGAATATAGAATTATAGGCTTGTAGAAACCTGTATCTCTGAAATGATTCCATTGTCTTCTGTTCTTTATAGTTTCTTATGGGAAGTTAGCTATAATTAATATTATGTGTCTTTTTTCCTCTGGCTGTTTTCAAGACCTTTTGAATAATTTTTTTGGTTTCCTACCTGTTGACCTTAATGCGTCTGGGGGATGTTTATCCTTACTGTTATCCTACTTGGGGTTTGCCGAATTTCCTTGGTATGCAGTTTGTGTTTCACCCAATTTGATACATTTTTATCCATTCTTTTAAAAAATATATTTTGTATCATTTGCACTTTATATCTGGAATTACAATTCCACATATATTATTTAGTTTAATTTTGCTGTATTGGTCACTGAGGTTCTGTTCTCTTTGTCTTTTATTTATTTATTTTCCCTGATCTTCAGATTAGATGATTTATATTTACATGTCCTCAAGTTCACTGAACATCTCTTCTGCTGTCTCCAATTTTTTATCAATTAAATCCAGAAATTTATCTTTTTCAAACATTATGCTTTCAACTACTAGAATTTGAGTTGCGTTCTTTTTTATTCTTTCTTTTGTTGTAGAATATAAATTCTCTTGAGATTTGTTTGTGTTGATTATTTTTTCTCTTGAATGTGGTATATAGTTTCCATCAGTGGAAACACTAAGATAATAACCAAGCCACTCTAACTTGGTGATATTCAAGTTCCAGACAAACTCTTCTGTGATGGATGACAACTGAAGCTTATGTCCAGATCGAGCTGCGGTCTTTTTCCACATATAATTCAAGGGTCTTTCAAATATTTGAGGGATTTCTATGTAGAGTTACATTTGCTCCTCACTCTCAAATCATTCTTCCTAGTATTTAATGCCCTCAATTGCTAGCTTCTTTTGTGGCCTGAATTCAGTACTTTGACCTCTCAAGTCAGTAAGACTGTAAATTTCTGTTTGAGTACAAAGGACCCCTTGTTATGTAGTTTGTTGAGTGCTTTCAAGAGAAAAGCTGAATTATTATAGCTCTCACCCTGTGTAATTTACTTCTTGGAAAGGTTGAATTTCCTATGCTTTCTCCCTGATATTCTTTGCTTCCCAGTGCCTTTAAAGAGTTATACACGTGTTAATATTTGCCCAGAGTTTATAATCACTATTTGTTAGCGGATTTGTCCAACACCAGCTACACTGAATTTAGAACCAGAATCCCATGATATGGAGTTTTAATTACCTTGGGTAAGTAAAAACAAAGTTTAGGACTATGAGATAGGCCTAGACTTGCCCCACAGCATCTGAAACTGCCCTATTGTGCTATAGGCATCAGTGAATGTTGGCTGATTGATAGTTAATTAAATCTGAGTAATCGAGCAATATTGGAGAAAACGATACCACAAAGCAGATTGATGTCACTATAAATTCATGATAACTAGCTTCAAGTACGTCCCAAAAATTACCTGACAATTTTACTATATTTCTGTTTTCAACTGATTCTCTCATTTTTTATAATAATAATTTCAAACTTTCCCACGATCCTTGCTCTCTAGCAACCTTTCCCTATCAAGGCCACTGTCCCCATAACTATTAGTACACAACCTTGCTTTTTGCTGTATAGTGAATAATAAAGTCATCAGAAATAAATGCTTTCAACTTTTTGCCAGCAGCCCTACAACCTACATATATCTGCCTCTAACACATAAGGTGATTGGAATAGCAACTGGCACATAATAAGCATCAAGCAATAGCAGTAATCCTTATGATATCATCTCAGCAGCATTATTATATGTATCATTGTTTTCATTATTGTATATGTTATATTCTGTATTGTTATGTAGCATTCTTTTCTCAATTCCCTCCAACCATATTCTTTCTTGAGTGCTCAGAAATTTTATATTATCATTTGACCTTCTCCTCTCACTTATTTTCAATTGAATTGTTAAGTCAGATTCTGTATATGTATGTATGTAAGTATTACCATTTACCATCTCTTCAAGTTTATTCTATAAAAAACAATGCTTTCTTCTCTACATACATCTTTTCAACCTAGGTACTATTTTTCTGTCTTCACTATTTCCCAAGGAAAATTTCTCAGTAAATTACCTGTACTTGAAGTCTATATTTTCTCACAAACTACTCCCTGTATAACTCGATCTACTAAACTGACTTTATCAAAACTGCTCTCCCTATGTCAACACATGACCTAAATTAATCATAGTCAATAAATATTTTATAGTGGTAGTATACTGGAAGAGACATATCATGGCTCTAAAATTAATGATAGCTGTAAGGACCACGCAAGTGTCTCACAGGATTGACACTACATGCCACTTATAGTACATTGCAACCCAGCCCTGTGATTTCCAACCCTGGCCTGAGGATTTCAGGAGACCAGGCCACTTCAGGACAGATGCAACTCTCATAAACCTTAGAAAGTTTACACTTACAAGAATTGCTTAAGTTCCATTTATGAAAGAAAGACCTGGTAATGGACCCAGACAGAATAGGTATAAGAAAAGGGGAAGAACCCTTTAAACTCTTAGAATGATCTCCAGATGGAGACACTTCAATCACTGGGTCATCTGAGCCCCTGACTGCATCTGGCTTATGCCACTGACCTGCTTCCACTATTCATCTTATAAGAGTGTTGCCAAAACAAACTCAGCATGAGATGGTGTTTAAGACACATCTTTGGCACAATTGAGATTTAAGGGGAAGGTTGTTCCTGAGAAATCTGGTCAACTAGGAGCACTAGAGACCCCTGAACATGACAACTCTTTACCTCATGATCTCACAAAGAACTTGGCCAGGCGTGGTAGCTGACGCCTGTAATCCCAGCACTTTAGGCGGCTGAGGCAGATGGATCATGAGGTCAGGAGATCGAGATTATTCTGGCCAACATGGTGAAACCCCATCTCTACTAAAAATACAAAAATTAGCTGGGTGTGGTGGCGCATGCCTGTAATTCCCAGCTACTCAGGAGGCACAGAGAATCACTTGAACCCAGGAGGCTGAGGCACAAGAATCACTTGAACCCAGGAGGTGGAAGTTGCAGTGAGTCAAGATTGCACCACTGTACTCCAGCTGGGTAACAGTGAGACTCCATCTCAAAACAAAAAAACAGAAACTTGACATAGGGAAGCACTCCACCTTCTGAAAACCCAGTTTTATCTTGGGTTCTGAGGCATGCTTCTTACTTACTTTTCTTTCACACTCATCACATGTTAAATTTCTCCAGGTCCTCTTCCCACTTTAAACCTGCTGCCTAGGCAATCTCATCTACACTATAGGCATTACCTGTCATCTACTTTGTAATGCTCTCTCCCCAATTCTTTTCACTACTTACTATATAATATACAGTGAAACATACAGTGAAATATTTTACTATGTATAGTGAAATATATATATATATATTTATATAGTAAAATAGTGACTATATATAGTGAAATAGTGAAAGGAATATGTGTGTATGTGTATTCAACTTACTTAATCAAACCTCAACTCTGGGTTCCTGATATGGTTACCCAGTTGCACACTCGACATCTCTATAAAGAAGGTTAAACATAACTTCAACATGTCCAAAAGTGATCTCATAATATTTTCCCCTCAAAATATTTTTAGTTACTTCTGACTTCTTTTTCATCCTAATGACCAAAATCAATCCACCACAGTCTCCTGTTAAATGTTGATACTATAAATTCTGAAGTTTATACAATTCTCCTCATCACCACCATTACCACCATGGCTGTTAATGTTACTTCACCTCTCCTGGTAGCTATTCCAATAGTCCACTCAACTAAATTCCGCATTTCTCACCCCCAGCCATCATGTGTGCTATAGCACACTGATGTAAAAGTGCACAAATAGTTAAAACATTTCATATATGTCCACTTCTCTGAAGATTGTGATGAAAATCGCTGATGGTGTGGTGTCTACAGACCTTTTTAATCTTATCAAAGATCCTTCAACCATATTTCTCTCAGTTTCTCACATGTGCCATTTTCTTTTCCATTACTTTGTATATATTGTTCACTATCAAAAATTATTTTCTCTCTTTCTGAATCCATTATAAAATATTTAAATATATAATGGCCAGATTGACTAGAACTATGCTTAGAATAGCAATATCTAGTGGCTCAATTTTTATAAACAGAAGTGTTGTTGCAGCATCCATTAATTTATTCTTTAATTTTCAACATAAAGATCACTTTCTCCTGGAAGCCATCATTTACCCTTACCAGTATAGGATCTGTTCTTGCATGATCACAGCTCGCTGCAGCCTTGACCTCCTGGGCTCAAGGGATCCTCCCCACTTAGCCTCCAGAGTAGCTGGGGTTACAGACGTGTGCCAACATGCCCAGGTAATTTTTAATTTTTTTGCAGAAAGGCATTTTACTGTGTTGCCCAGGCTAGTCTCAAACTCATGGGCTCAAACAATCTTCCCACCTTGGCCTCTCAATGTGTTGTAATTACAGATGTGAGTACTGCATCTGGCAAGAATAGTTCTTTTATTATGTGGTCTCTTAAAACAATATTTCTTTATTTTCAGCTTATATAAGTGTGATTATTTGATTGATGTCGGTCTACCTATCTAGGCTTAAGTCTTCATTAGAACATGAACCCCAACTAGTTTTGCTCATAAAGTTATACCTAGAACCTCATGTCCCTGTTGTAAGTATGCTAAGTAAATATTTTTCAAATGAATGATTGAGTGAATTAAAGAACAGAACTTAATGAAGAAATAGTCCTGAAAGCAGAGCAAGATAGAAATGAGGAGATTGAGATGAAAAAAAAAACACAGAATCCCATGAATTGAATAACTTGTTTTCATCAACATTGATATCTGCCTCTCTTGAATGAGAATAAGAAACTATGTCTGTAATGGGCATTTACCATTTGGGATAATATTTTTAAATCTTTGTCTATTTTTTAAGTGGAAAAAGTCAATTCCATATGGTTAAACCATAAAATACACTTGAATCATATAAAATTGACTTTAGTAAACTAAATAAGTTGAACACACACACACTCCTTTAAAGTGATCCTACAAATATTCATTAGTTATTATACACACACACACACACACACACACACATACATATACATATATATTTTTTCTATTAACTGATCCTACAAATATTCATTAATTAGTATACTCCAGATATTACGCTGAGTACCTGGGACAAGGGTAAATAAATCCTGGGCCCTCATCTCATATCTTTGAATCTTAGAGGTGAAAGAAAATATGCATAAGAAGACCATGATGGTCACAGAGTTCAGAATGATAGGAATTCTTGCACTCCCTGTGTTTAAAAGCAGAATGAAACAATAACAATTGTGAAATTTAACCTAACAGGAAAAATCTGGACATTCTGGCACAACTAAAAGTAGTAACTAAATGATTAGTTCGAAACTTCTAACTTAGCATTTAATACCAAGGAAGAATAATAAATAAGAATCAAGACCAGTGTGTGTCTGAAATTGTGGTAACTGTAAGTGAACAGTAGGAAAGTTATTGGTAGTTTAGTTGGCTGATCAGAGCCTTATTTTCTTACCTATTCTTGGGTTTGATTAAATAACAGACACTTGTTAAAGCTTTTAGAGGCAGAAAAGGGTATGATTTGAAGTCAGCTATATCACATCAGTTGTCTATCCCTACAAACTGTACAAGTTCAGACGTGGAAAGGCATTATAGGTCAACCAGTATCTAATTTAGTTAAATTACACATGAAAAAAGAAAGCTCCATTAACAAATCCAATATTATATAATTAGATAAATTCTAAAACTGAGGCATACATTCAACTCTGTCCTTTATTTCACTTGTCATTTTAAAGACAATGCTTGATTTACAGGAACAAAAAAATAAATAAAACAAGAACTCACATTTATTGGATGCCTACCATGTGTCAGGCGTTGTGCTGAGTGCTGTATATGTATTATCTCATTTAAACCTCTTGATTATGTGAGGTTTGTACTATTATCATGGTAATTTGGCACCTTAGGAAACCAAGGTTTTTAAATATTAAGTTACTTGCCCAAGATTAATTAGCTAGCAAGAGACTGGGGCTGAAATATAAATTTGTCATATGTAAAGCTGTCACTCTCACTATCTAAACTCTGTATCTGTAAGCCTATTGTGGTTTTATCTACAGAATGTTTCAACTCTCAAACATGCCATCTTTTCTTGCCTCATTCATATAGTGTTCACAGTTTCATGGGGTGTAAGCTGTGTGTGTGCAATGAATCAGCCTTTGGAAACTGTATCCTGATCAATGTAGTGAAACGATCTTCCCTTGTCAAAACAAAAATGATAGGTACTGCCAGAATAAAAGCAACCAGGTTTGATTATAGTCTTTACCTCTGTGATACATACTTTAGAGCCTACAGGATTCCCGTGAAATTATAGCTCTCCATGTTTCAGTGTTTCTGTCTAATATGTTCTTTATTTTTACATTGGCAGTATGTCCTAAGACATTTTTGTATTGATGTAGCTTTGCCTAAGTGGGTCCCAGAGAGTTTTTCCACCTCTCATTACATTGGTAACACATAAATCTCAGATGACAAATTAAAGTTGACAATAAATGTCAGCTTCTTTGTTTCCTCAGTAAGAACACAGTTTCTTTCTCTGGCTTCTTATTTAATCTAATGGGAAAATACTTAGTCATTCTGGGGTAAATTCGTTCATTTAATTAAGAGCTTTTCAGGGGTGGGGCCAAGATGGCCAACTAGCAGCAGCAGCATTTGGAAGCTTCCATCAAATAAACACGTACTAAGCCTGTGAATCCTTCACCAACAACCAAGGTATCCAGGTTCTTGCATCAAAATTAACTAGAAGGCTGGCGTGACCTATGGAGAGAATGAACTGTGTGGTGCGGTAACTTACCTGTGAGCCACACAGAGAAGGAGAACTCCTCCCCTCAGCCAAGAAAGGCAGCGAGTGAGCAGGCTACCCAATCGGTGAAACTGTGCTCTTTCCACTGAACCATGCAACCCACAGATCAGAAGATCTCACTCCTGAACCCATGCCACTGGGGCCTAGCATCCCAACCCCTGGAATGTGCAGATTCTTACATCCTCTCAGCTAGAATCTGCTTAAGCCTACAGAACTCCTTGCAGGAGGGGTGACCAGTATTGGCTATGGCTGCCTGCCATTTGAGCTCCTTCAGGGTGGGGCAGCAGCTAGCACTGAAACTCACAACTGCCTAACATGCTGACTTCCCTGGGTGGGGGGAAGGGCGGTACACATTTCTGTAGCTCCAGGCTGTGCTTTTCTCTGCTGGAGCCAGGGAGGCTGGATGGTTTGGTCCCAAGATTTGCCGCATAGCCCACATACTGGCTGTAGCAGTCTGTGGCCAGAGTGCCTCTTTAGGCCTAACCTTGACCCATCCTTCCTCATGGGGTGGAGCTTCCCTGAAGGATCTCCAATAATTCCAATAACAGAATTCTGATCTCCCTGGGCCTGAGCCCCCAGTGGGAGAGGTGGCCCCAGTCTCTATGGACCAACAGACTTAGCCTCCTCCTAGTAGTTCTGAGGACTCTGGGCAGCCCAGATGAGTGTTTCCTACAATGGAATTTACCCTCTCCACCAAGGAACAAAGTGCTTGGTTAAACGGGTCCTGCTCTCTGTGCCACCCATCTGGGTGAGACCCTCCAACAAGGACTGTCAGATACTTAATACAGAAGCAATCCTACTGGCATCAGATTGGTAACCCTTGAGGTCAAAGGTCCCAGAATAAGAAGCAGGCACCCATCTTTGCTGCTCTCCAGCCTCCTTGAGTGACATTTCCAGGCACAGGAGCAAATCAGATGAATAGGACCTAAAGTGAACCCCCAGTAAACTGCAGCAGCCCTACGGAAGAGGGACCTGACTACTGAAAGAAAAACAAGCAGAGAGTGACAATAGCATCAAAACAACAACAAAAAAGGTCCCCACAAAAACCTCATCCAAGGGTCAGCAGTGTTGAAACTAAATAAACTCATGAAGATGAGAAAGAATCAATGAAAAAATGAGGAAAACCCAAAAGGCCAGAGTACCTCTTCTCCTCCAAATGATTGCAACATCTCTCCATCAAGGATGCAGAACTACATGAAAGATCACATGGACAAATTGACAAAAGTAGGCTTCAGAAAATGGGTAATAAAAAACCACAATGAGCTAAAGGAACATGGACTAACCCAAAGCAAAGATGCTAAGAACCTTGATAAAAGGATAGAAGAATTGCTAACTAGAATAACTAAAGAGGAACATAAATGACTTAATGGAGCTAAAAAACCCAGCACAAGAACTTCGTGAAGCATACACAGGTACCAACTGCCTAATCAACCAAGCAGAAAAAAAGTATATCAGAGTTTGAAGACCACCTTACTGAAATAAGACATGCAGGCAAGAACAGAGAAAAAATATGAAGGAATGAAAAAGCCTCCAAGAAATATGGGACTTCATAAAAAGACTGAACCTATGATTGAATAGGGAGAATGCAAACAAGCTGGAAAACATATTTCAGGATATTATACAAGGGAACTTCACCAAGTTAGCAAGACAGGCCAAAATGCAAATTCAAGAAATAAAGAGAACATCCATTAAGATACTCCATGAGAAGATCAACCCCAAGACACATAATTGTCAGACTCTCCAAGGTCGAAATGAAGGAAAAACTGTTAAGGGGAGCCAGAGAGAAAGGCCAGATTGCTTACAAAGGTTATCCTATCAGACTAACAGCAGACCTCTCAGCAGAAACTCTATAAGCCAGAAGAGATTAGGGGCCAATATTCAACATTCTTAAAGAATTTTCAACCCAGAATTTCATATCCAGCCAAACTAAGCTTCATAAGCAAAGGAGACATAAAATCCTTTACAGACTAGCAAATGCTGAGGGCTTCTCTTACCACCAGACCTGCCCTGAAAGAGCTCATGAAAGAAGCACTAAATACGGAAAGGAAAAACCAGTACCAGTCACTGCAAAAACACACCAAAATATAAAGACCAATGACACCAGGAAGAAGCTGCATCAACTAGTATGCAAAATAACCAAATAGCATCATGATAATAGGATCAAATTCACACATAACAATACTAACCTTAAATGTAAATGGGCTAAATGCCCCAATTAAAAGACACAGACTGGCAAATTGGATAAGGAATCAAGACCCATTGGTGTGCTATAGTCAGGAGACCCAACTCATGTGCAAAGACACAGACAGGCTCAAAATAAAGGGATGGAGGAATATTTGCCAAGCAAATGGAAAGAAAAAAAAAGCAGGTGTTGTAATCCTAGTCTCTGATAAAAGAGACTTTAAGGCAAGAAAGATAAAAAAAGACAAAGAATGGCATCACATAATGGTAAAGAGAACAATTCAACAAGAAGAGCTAACTATTCTAAATATATATGGGAGCATCCAGAATCATAAAACAAGTTTTTAGAGACCTACAAAGAGAATTAGACTCCCACACAATAATACCCTGCCAGTATTAGACAGATCAACAAGGCAGAAAATTAACAAGGATATTTGGGAGTTGAATTCATGTTTGGATCAAGTATACCTAGGAGAATTCTACAGAACTCTCCACCCCAAATCAGAAGATACATTCTTCTCAGTGTCACGTGGCAGTTATTCTAAAATCCACTACATAATTGGACGTAAAATACTCCTCAGCAAATGCGAAACAAACAAAATCATAAAAAACATTCTGTCAGACCACAGTGCAATCAAATTAGAACTCAGGATTAAAAAACTCACTTAAAACCACACAATTTCATGAAAATTTAAAAACCTACTCCTGAGTGTCTCCTAGGTACATAATGAAATTAAGGCAGTAATCAAGAAGTTGTTTGAAAGCAATGAGAACAAAGAGACAATATACCAGAATATCTAGCATATAGCTAAAGCAGTATTAAGAGGGAAATTTATAGCACTAAATGCCCACATCAGAAAGCTAGAAATATCTCAAATTGACACACAAACATCACAATTAAAAGAGCTAGAAAGAAAGGCAAGAACAAACAAATCCAAAAGCTAGCAGAAGACAAGAAATGACTAAGTTCAGAGAAGAAGTGAAAGAGACAGACATGAAAAACCTCCACAAAAATCAACAAATCCAGGAGCTGTTTTTTTGTAAATAAATAAATAAAAATAGACGGCTAGCCAAACCAATAAAGAATACAGAGAATAATCAAATAGACACAATAAAAAATGAGGAAGAGGATATCACCACTGACCCCACAGAAATATAAACTATGATCAGAGAGTACTATAAAAACATATATGCAAATAAACTACAAAATCTAGAAGAAATGGATAAATTCCTAGGTGCATATACCCTACCAAGATGAAACCAGGAAGAAGTTAAATTCCTGAGTAAACCAATAACAAGCTCTGAAATTGAGGCAGTAATTAATGACCTACCAACCAAAAAAAGCCCAGGACTAGACAAATTCACAGCTGAATTCTGTCAGAAATACAAAGAGGAACTGGTACCATTCCTTCTGAAATTATTTCAAACAATTGAAAAGTCCGGACACCTCCCTAATTCATTTTATGAAAGCAGCATCATTCTGATCCCAAAACTGAAAGGAGACAGAACAGAAAAAGAAAATTTCAGGCCACTATCCCTGATGAACATCGATGCAAAATCCTCAAAAATACTGGCAAACTGAATCCAGCAGCACATTAAAAGATTTACCTACCATGATCAAGTGGGCTTCATTCCTAAGATCCAAGGTTGGTTCAACATATGCAAATCAATAAATGTAATCTATCACATAAACAAAACCAAAGACAAAAACCACATGATTATATCAATAGATGCAGACAAGGCCTTCGATAAAATTTAACATTGTTTATGTTAAAACTCTAAATAAACTGGATATTGATGAAACATACCTCAAAATAATAAGAGGTATTTATGACAGACCCACAGCCATTATAATATTGAATGGGCAAATGCTGGAAGCATTCCCTTTGAAAACTGTTACAAGACAAGGATGTCCTTTCTCACCACTCCTATTCAACATAGAATCGGAGGTTCTAGCCAGGGCAATCAGGCAAGAGAAAGGAATAAAGGTATTCAAATAGGAAGAGAGGAAGTCAAGTGGTCTCAGTTTGCAGATGTCATGATTTTATATTTAGAAAACCCTATCAACTCAGCCCCAAAACTTCTTGAATTCATAAGCAACTTTAGCAAAGTCTCAGAATACAAAATCAATGGGCAAAAATCACAAACATTCTTTGTACAAACAATAGGAAAGCAGAGAGCCAAATCATGAATGAACTCCCATTCACAATTGCTAGAAAGTGAATAAAATACCTATGAATACAGCTAACAAAGGATATGAAAGACTTTTCAAGCAGAACTACAAACCACTGCTAAGGAAATAAGAGAGGACAGAAACAGATGGGAAAACATTCCATATTCATGGATAGGAAGAATCAATATGAAAATGGCCATACTGCCCGAAGTAATTTATAGAGTCAATGCTATTCCCATCAAACTACCATTGACATTCTTCACTGAATTAGAAAAAAACTATTTTAAATTTCATATGGAATCAAAGAAGACTCCATGTAACCAAGACAATCCTAAGCAAAAAGAACAAACCTGGAGGGATCATGCTATTCGAATTCAAACTATACTACAAGGCTACAGTAACCAAACCAGCATGATACTGGTACCAAAATAGACATCTAGACTAATGAAGCAGAACAGAGACCTCAGAAGTAACACCACACATTTACAACCATCTGATCTTTGACAAACCTGACAAAAACGAGAAATGAGGAAAGGATGTCCTATTCAATAAATGGTGCTGGGAAAACTGGCTAGCCAAATGCAGAAAACTAAGACTGGACCTCTTCCTTTCCCCTTACACAAAATTAACTGAAGATGGATTAAAGACTTAAATGTAAAACCCAGAACCATAAAAACCCTAGAAGGAAACCTAGGCAATACAATTTAGGACATAGACATGGGCAAAGACTTCATGATAAAAATGCTAAAAGCAATTGCAACAATAGCTGAAACTGACAAATGGGATCTAAATAAAGAGCTTCTGCACAGCAAAAGAACTATTATCAATGTGAACAGGCGGCCTACAGAATGGGAGAAAATTTTTGCAATCTATCTATCTGAGAAAGGTCTAATATCCAGAAATTACAAGGAACTTAAACAAATATACAAGAGAAATACAAACAACCCTATCAAAAAGTGGGCAAAGGATATGAACAGACACTTCTCAAAAGAAGACATGTATGTAGCCAACAAACATGAATAAAAAGCTCAACATCACTGATCATCAGATAAATGCAAATCACAACCACAATGAGATACCATCTCATGCCAGTCAGAATGATGACTATTAAAGTCAGGAAACGATGGATGCTGGTAAGGCTGTGGAGAAATAGGAACACTTTTACACTGTTGGTGGGAATGTAAATTAGTTCAACCATTGTGGAAGACAGTGTGGCAATTCCTCAAGGATCTAGAAACAGAAATACCATTTGACCCAGCAATCTCATTAATGGATATATTTCCAAAAGAATGTAAGTTATTCTACTATTAAGGTACATGCACATATATGTTTATTGCAGCACTATTTACAATAGCAAAGACATGGAACCAACACAAATGCCGACCAATAGAAGAATGGTTAAAGAAAATGTGGCACATATACACCATGGAATACTATGCAGCCACGGAAAAGAATGATGATATTATGTTTTTTGCAGGGACATGGATGAAGCTGGAAACCATCAACCTCAGCAAATTAACACAGGAACAGAAAACCAAACACTGTATGTTCTCATTCATAAGTGGGAACAGTGAGAACACATGGACACAGAGAAGGGAACAGTACATATTGTGGCCTATTGGGGGTGAGTGGAGGGAACTTGGAGGACAGATCAATAGGTGCAGCAAACCACTATGGCACATGTATACCTATGTAACAAACCTGCATGTTCTGCACCTGTATTCCATTTTTTTTTTAAATAAAGATAAAAAGAGCTTTTCAGTCCATTCAAAGTTGTTTTTTTCTTTCAACTTCTCTCTAGTGACCATGTATGATCTACTTTCTAGAGGGCTTCAAGTATCATGAAGGCATTAAGACATTAAGTATAGTGGAACCTTGTAATTCTATTATCTTCCATATGGACATTCTCTTAAATTTACCATTATCCATCTTGTCTGTGGGCCTCAGTGTCTGTGTGCTTTAATCTGCTGAGAAATTCATGTTCTCAAATTATCTTTGGGCACATAAAAGACAGCCACATATACTTTATCCTCATAGTTAATGAGTCCTTACTAGTTCCAACCCTCTCTCTTGCTATTCTGATATTACTGTTGATGTGGGGGTACAGAAATAATTCATTGTTCTCAAGTCTTCCTCTGGGCTACTAAAAACACTCTTCAGGTTTCAAAGGACCTTTGTATAAACATGTAGGACAAACATTTTTATTCTATGACCCTGTAATTATTTCCCCACAAAAGATCCCAGTCTCAGATCCTGCCTGGTACCTGTGAGTGTCATCGTATTTGGAAATAGTGTCTTCATAGATGTAATCCAATTAAGATGAAGTCATTAAAGTGGGCCTTAATCCAGTATGACTAGCATCTTTATAAGAAGATGATGTAAGACAGAGACACACAGGTAGATGACAGCCATGTGATGACAGAGGTAGATGTTGGAGTGATGCATCTACAAAGACAGGAAGCACCGAGGATGCTGGCCACCACCAGATGCTAAGAAGAAGGAAGGAAGGATTCTACTCAGAATCTCAGAGATAGCATGGCCATGGTAACACTTTGATTTTGGACTTTTAGCCTCCAAACCTGTGATATAATAACCTTCTATTGCCTTAAGTCACCCCGTTTGTGCTACTTTGGCAGAATAGTTCTAGGAAACCATTATAGGTCTTTATACCATGCTGACGGAAGGATGGTTACCAAGACTTTAAAAGTCCCAGAAATTCACCCAAGTTGAAGTTCAGAGGCTCCTTGGGTTCTTGGATCCTAAAACTCATTTAGGAGTCTCATTGCCCACGTCACCCTGGGAATCAGTCTAGGGAAGACATGATAAAAAGACATGATAAGTACTTTTCTTGGGGCATACACAAAGATCTAATTCTCTTCCCTTTGACTGTGTCCACATTCTAATTCTTCATTTAGTATGAGTTCATGCAAAAAAAAAATACTATCAGACTGATCACTTACTCTTGTATGTCTATTGTTTTTGTATAGACTTTATGCTTTGAATCTGTCAGGATTCTGGTCTTTTTATTCAAAGCTAAGTTTCTTAAAACTTAAGAGCTTGTTCCCTCAAAAATTTTGTCTCTGTCATATATTTCAAAAGCATATTTTGAAATTCAAAGGCTATGAATTATCTCTTCATTTTGTGTTCTTTTAATTCATCACTCTTCCAAATGGCGTGGAGTAAATAGATGAAAATAACGGTAAGAGAAAATTAGTAAAAAAAAGAATCACTTTAAATTTTCAAAATATTATGTATTATAAAAAACTCATTTTTTATAATGAGTTTGATGTTGGATCAGGCTATTTGGAGGTTTGGTTTATTATGGTCTACATGGGTTCATTTTTTGTGTGTCATTATAAGAGAGAATATCTTCAGCAAGTACTCCCTGAGTGCTGGAACTGTAATTGGCTCAGTAAGAAAATGTTAAATGAAATGAAAACATTTAAGTTTCTTCCTTAAAGCTGAGAAAGGGAAAGGGAAAGCCTGAGTTTAGGAGTAAAGTTTTAGACTATGCTTTAAGTTTCACAAGGGGTTTTTCTGTATGTTAGTTCTATTTAGGGCTATAAGTTGGTATTAGTCTTGGGATCAAAAATTACCTGATTCTTGCTACAGACCTGCTTCTACAAGGCTCTGAAAGAAGATATGTGAGAGAGAAATCTGCACAAATGAAAATTAATACTCAAACCACAAGTGAAATTCTAATGGGCTGGGCTGTACAGTGCAGAGGAATCTGTTTGTATGACATACATCCTTTGGCTTTTGTGACAGACTGTTGGCATCTTGGCACAATTCCCGCTGTCATCTATACCATTTTTTGTATTGCAGAGTATGGAGCTATAGATACTATATTTAGACTTCTTGCTAGTTTAGTTTATAGCAAGGAGAAATATAGTTGGCTCAGGGAGCCTCTGTTCAACTTTTATTTTTTGGGTTGCTGAAGGTGCTTCAACCTGTCTTCCTTACTGAGATTGTTTGGATGTGTGTCCCCTCCAAATCTGAAGTTGAGATGTAGTCTCCAACGTTGGAGTCGGGCCTAGTGGGGTGTGTTTGGGTCATGGGGGCAGATCCTCATGAATAAATGGCTTAGTACCCTCCTCAGAGTAATGGGTGGGCTTTTACTCTGAGTCCACATGAGATCTGGTTGTTTATAAGAGTGTGGCACCTCCCCACTTTCTCTCTTACTCCCTCTCTTGCCATGTGATGCTCCTGCACCTCGTTTATCTTGCACCGTTGTAAACTTCCTGAGACCCTCACCAAAAGCAGACGCCAGTGCCACACTTTTTGTACAGTCTATAGAATTGTGAGCCAAAATAAGCATCTTTTCTTTATAAATTACCGAGCCTCGGATACTCCTTTTAATAATGTAAATGGACTAAAACACTTTCATATAACTGGAGAAAGATTATCTTTAAAAATATATAGCTGTATGTGATGGGACTATGATCTTAGAATAAGATCTTTCTGTTTCAACAGGCAGACTTCATATTTTAGAGTGCTCAGATCATGACTAGAAGCTATAAGCTTCATGGGCACTGCATCTTGGGAAACCTTGGGAAGTGCCACCTGCTAAGATTGAGGCCTGAAATAACTTCTTGGCCCTGGTCAAAGATGAACACTCTCATTGCAGGAGGAGTTGGCAAGAAAGGGAGGAATGATGAGTTCCCCATCACCACTTCCCATGTCTCATCTCATCATCTCCAGGATGCTATAAAGTGATCAGTTATTTCCAGTTCATAGATAATGAAATAAAGTGAAAGTGACTTGCCCAAGTTCTGGACTTTTCATGTTGGAAAACTGCACTTAAATCGAAGTTTTCCACTTACAACTTTCTGTCTTTGATACTCCAGCTGACTTGCCTATGTCTTGGCATCTCTACAAAAAAAAAAAAAAAAAAAAAAAAGGCATTCTCTATTCATCACCTTCTCAGTCTGTTCTTAATACACTTAAACTGCTTCACCTTTCAGACCCTGTGTTCCTTTATTCATAAAATGGGGATAATTACTGCTGGCTCCCAGACACTTCACAAGAATAGTTTGGGGTTTAATTAGAAAATGAGCAATAGTTTTAGAAAGCTCAGTGCATCCTCGGTTATTAATGGACTGAAGTACTTTCAGCCAATTAATAAGACAGCATTTTTCTATTCCCATTCAAATCTTTAATTGTATACCTCACACCACTCCCTTTTAAGTAACCCTATATAGACTCTCCTATTCTTTTCATCTATACTTACTTTTTGGAAAAGAAGTTGACTTAATCATTTCTACTTTTATTTGAATTTCTCGGTGAGCTATATCCTCTAGGATAGTGTCTATTTCATGTGGAACCAGGACTGTTGAATTTACCCACTAAAGGGAATTTAGATGTTAGTGAGAAGACATTTGAAGAAGTAAAATTTTCTTTATGTCTTTGAAATTAAGGCATTTGAGGTATGTTTTTACAAATGGCTATCTATAGTTATATTTTTCCCATTTACCATATCAAAAAGGAAAAATAATATTCAATAACACAAACATTTTATATCTATGCTCTCCTCCATTATAATTTCCAGATCATAAGAAGATAGTAGGATATTGTATTTTTTATAAGCAATTCCATTTGATGCATGTTTAGTTTTATTTTCCTATAGGTCTACAGCTAGGATTGCAATTAGTCACTTCACAAAGCTCCAAGAATACCTGACAGTGTTGCTTATCTTGCATATTTTACCTCACCTCTTACTGAAACAGACTCTGCCTCCACTTGCTACAGGGAATGTGTAACTTAAGTTGAGCCAATTATAAGATCACAGTTCTGCCACTGGTCCTGGGAGTAAACATATGATCAAAGGAGACCAATCAGAATAACTTGCATTTTTTTGTTAAATACTGAAGCTAGGAAAGAGTTCTATTTCTTTTCTTGTTGACTAGTTGTAAGAATATGACAAGAATTGCCAGCAGCCTTATTCGCGGCAATGTGGAGAATCCCAAAGATAAGAAATAGCTGCAGTGGAGGGGAGAAAGAGAGAAAGGGGGATTTTAAAACCATGGGTTTTGAGTTATTTAGTACCTATTGATTTTTCTTTGTCAGGCAACTGCAATGTCATTCCAATAAACACCCTAACTTCTTTTCTTAGGTAATTCAGTTGATTATCTGTCATTTGCAGCTAAGAATGATGAGCTTAACACTGTAGCATAACATTGTAGAATAAAGTAATGCAGTGAATTATAATCAGGGAGTAGATAAGAAAGCGTGAAAATGCAGCTTTCAGTGGGAAAAACCCAGGAGCCACTGGAAATAAATTAAATACACAATAAAAGTATGTTTATTGTAATTTTGTTTATATATATTTTAGATGTTTCAAGATACAAGCTGCTAAGTGGATTGCAGGAAGGAAAGAATTAACATGTCTTGAAAAATTAGTTGTCTCCAGGAACTTATCATCTAGTTTTGTCTTTAACCTTATGAAATTATTTTTATTTCCATTTTACAGTCAAAAAAAAATCTGAAACTTTAGGAGAATAAGTGTTTTGATCCAGATCACACAGCTGGGAAGTGCTATGGTACAAGAAAAATTAGATTGCAGGTATATATGACAAGCCCAAGTTTTGTCCAATAAATATACCACAAAATTTACATGGAATTAATGAAGGAGTTGATCAATAATGTCCCTGAGTGAAATTATTCTGAGTGTAATCTTGGCCAGAATCATGACATCAGAAAATGTTAAATAAGGAAAGAATATTTAAAATGATTTAGCCTGGTTCTTTCCTTTCATAGTTCAAGAAACACAGACTCAGAAAGGCTAGTAAACTTACCTCAGGTCCAATACCCCTTTATTAGGAGTGTGTTCATGCATCAGTGGTCTCTCAAATTCCCTGCCAATCTGGTGAGCCTCTGTGTTCTTCTGATTTCACAGCATGAGAATGCATTATGTCTTCCACATAGAGCAATGCCAGTGAAACTGCAAGAAGGGATACTTTTAAAATGTACCTTTTACATTTCATTCTTCAGTATTTGTATGAGCAGAATGCAAATGGTGTCAACTCCATTATTTTCTACACAAAATGTTCCTTGCTCAGGGCCAAATCAGGGGTAGGAAATATGGAACTGTGCCCCAAGTACCTCAAGGGCAGCTGGCCACTTCTATTTCTAGATCCCAAACACCTGCATTTCTCAAAATCTGGTTCCATTTCAGAAGAGACGTTTGGAAGTCATCAATATCCTGCTTACTTACTGTGGATTTAAAAACCTTGAAATGTCAAGTTTTAGCTTGAGGCCAAGTTGAATTTTTGAGCCCTCATACTGATGGGTGATGAGACCATTTACATTGGATTATACCTCTGGTGTGTGAGCAATTCAGTAAATGATGAATATAGTGGGAATTACTGCAGTACATCTGCTGGACACTTTTATAGAATAGCTCCCTCATCTCACCTCCTAGGTGTGCAATTTTCAATCAGGAAACATATTTGAAGCAGAAAATCAGTTCTCTAGGGCTGTATCATCTGCTCTCTTCTCTTTTTTTGTGGGGTGCAATTTTGTCCACTGCTAACGTTGCAAAGTAGACAACCATAGTACAATGATTCATGGCTAGAAAATAATGCACTTTTTAAAATGCCACTAAAATTATGGCAGATCATTTGCTGACTATTGTTAGGAAATTATGAATAACATTTGTAAAAGAAAAATAGAGGAATTAATTTTTTTTAATAAAGAGATTTGACATTGCAGTAAATGCTGGGAACTCAGTTGATTGTAACACGAACGTGTCCCTGGTGGTTACAACCCAGCTGTAATGTGAGTTGATTTGAATAGGCAATTTTAATGTGGTAAGTGCTGCTAAAAGTTAACTAAAGAATAATTTTAAAAATAGTAAAATAATTTAACTTAGTCAAGATAACGTTGCAGTTTGTCCCTGATATATTTAAGCTGATTGCTGAATTAGGTGAATATTGAGAATGGTAGTACTGAATGTTTCCAACGAGAAAGGCACATGTATAGGATTAGTATTGAAATAAAACCAAGACAGCAAGGGCAATCCAAACAGGACAGTAAAGGTGGAAGCATTCATCCAGGCAACAGTTATATTGAGTCCTGTGCTTCTACCTTTGTTTGCTGTGTAATGTGTGTTATTTTAGGTGGCTTCTATTTGCTTTTGATAATACATTAATTTCCCTATGCATTCAATAATCCTGTACTGATTGTTTCATATGTTTCTAGCAATGTGATCATCACTAGTCCTTTGAGCTGGAAGCTAGGTTTTATCTAAATTTTTGATAAAGTCACACATTTTATGAACTTGGAGTTATATTTTAATGTTAACAAAAGATGTGATTACAATGGCTTACACATTTTCTGGTTTATGTGTAGATGTAGCCTGTTGTGGAGAAATAAAAGCTCTTTGTATTCCTCAGTACTCACATAAATCCTAGCTTCCTGACTCATAGACATTTACACAATGTATATAATGTTTTCACTTTCCCTAGGAATATTTTACTCTTATGAAAATGAGATCTATAGTCATTTGTCTGCTTGACTGCACTGATCCAAGAGTGCCAAATGGTTATAGTCCGGATGAGGTTTTTACATTAAACTCAAGGTGTCAGGAAGACTAGAACAATATCTCCCTACAGTGTTTCCATTTTAGGAAAGATGAAGTCCAGACCTGGAAGACACCTTTGTGTATTAAAAGTTTAAAAGACACCCAGTGGTTTATCTGGCACCCAGAAGGATGTATTTACATTTCAAAAGGTTAAAGTGAGAAGTCAGGGTCTTTTCTATCTGATCTCAAAGGGATCATTATCCCATCAGCAAAAATTTTTTCTCTCCTTTCAGGAGGAGTGTGAGGGCTGCCTGTTTTCTGAACATAAATGGAGAAAAAATTGTCTGTTTCTCACCTTTGGAGCGTCCAGCTGCTAGCACAGAACATTTGACCTGGCTTTTGCCAAGTCACTCCCAGGGTAAGGTCTAGGGTCAAGGGGAGTGAGGTGATAAAACTTATTTACTGTGAGGTAATTAATAAGAACTCAGTCTGTGATCCAGAGTACCTTGTGTGCACAGTCAAAATAAAATTAATAAACATGAATATTAAAAGTTAAACGTCAGTTCAGAACTGGTATGATAATAACAAGAAGACATTAAGAAGTCAGGTTTCATCTATCATGGCTTAGTCTGTTATTCCTGCCTTCAGGGTTATGATAATGCTTCTGGAGCATAAATGTTTACAGTCATATTCTAGGCAAGAAATACGAAGAATATAGAGACGCAAAATTAGATGTATAGATGTCCCTCCACAAACCACTTAGATTTCACTGATTATCCCTATCTGTAGGAGAAGCTGAATATTGTTTGATTTTTACTTGAACTCAATATAGGGGAGCTATGAACGAAGGTTCAGATGGAGAGCATCAGACTCTCTTTCAACCCTTTAAGAAAGATGAAAACTAATGAAAAATTAAAATTATTTTAGAACAAACGCTTTATTTTCCTGTGTATTCTAAGGCCACATATAGCTAAAGTGACTTGATCAAGAACATAGGTAATTTGTAGTGATGAATGACTGCTTTCCTAAGTGATTCCCTCAGCATGGGTTTTCCTGCTTTATCTGCAAAACTCTGTGTTCAAATATTTGATAGTTTAGCAGAAAAGGTAATGTTTCCATAAGATTATCTGTGTGCAGACTCTGTGCATGTAATTCAATATGCTAACACACTTAATAAGAAATTTTTAAAAAGGGCATTTGTCAGGTGTTTCTGATTTACTGTTTTTGGAAAAGTTTTGATTCCTAACGTAGTTTCTCCTAGATCACTTGTTATTCCAATGTTGGAAAATGTATTAAGAAAGACATTTTAGCATCACTGAAGCATGTGTTTGGCAGGTTGTAGATGAAGTTAGGAGTCCCATTAAATAGGTTTTTTGAACTTATATTCATTAACTATTTTTTCTATAAGTATTTGGGATCTATGCTTTGCCAGGCATTGAATGAGACACGTGATTTATACTAAGTAACCTATAAGTACTGTCAATGAGAGCAATGGCGGATGCTTTCGAATCCTTTATTCTTCAGAGAAGTAGAATTATTTATTGATGAAAAATTCAACCATCTCTGGAATGAACTGTATTACTGAGTTATGAATAAAATCTCAAATAGAGAGTTTGTATTTTCGATATGCATTAATAAGCCGTGGACCCTTAATATTGTGCCAATGTTTCTATTCCAGCATATGTACTAGGATCTTGGCAAGCTATTCATGTAATAACTGTGCCATTAAAAAATGAAGCAGCACTTTTGTATTGTATTTTTGTAAGTATCTATTTAAAAGTGAAAACAAAACAACCCGGCTTGATTGCGGGTAACGTACCTTATTACTAACAGTCCATTCTTCATTCTTGCTACTAACATTGATTTAAATCCAAACTCAACATGAAGTGGCATAGAAAGTAAAACATTAAGATAAACTTAGTTTGAAACCCCAGCTCTACCACTTTCAAGCTATGCAATAACTGAATGTTACTTGATCTTCATTATCTTTTGTTCCTCAACAGAGACAGAAAAAGAGGTTGGGGGAACAGGGAGGAGATACCCTTTTCTTGGGGATATTATTAAGAATTAATGTGTTTAGTATGTGGCTTTTTGAGAATTAAAAATAATATATGGTCAGTGTCTGCAGGATGTTTAGTATATGGTGGGCCCTGAGTAAATAGTAGAAATTATTCCAACACATTCTAATTCTCTCCCTCACTCTCTTTTCTTTGCTTTTCCCCACCATTCTTCTTTCTCCTTTACATATACTAATGAATGCAGTTTCATAGCATCTTTTCTCTCTTAATGGAGTTATAGATGTGTAATGTCAAAATATAAACCAAAAGGGCATTGTAAGGACTGGGATAATTTGTAAATTAGAGTGGAACTTGTTGAAACAATGCCAGGATATCGAATGAAACCCCGACTTTGTGCATATATAGTCAACCTCCTATAACTGTTCTCATTTCTTTTACTTCCCTACTCTATTCCTTTTATCTCCTCTCTCACCATTTTTCTTAGTTGCAACAACTCTTTCTTTCAAAGATGTGCTATTCATCACTGCTTTATTGATGGTGAAGATATTAACAAAGGAAACAGTAAAAGTTGAGTAGTTCATATGTATTACATTGAAAACCTTTGTACTATCTGCCACGGCTGAACAATCCTAACTGATCTTAATCTGGAAATCAAACTGTCTTCCATTCCTACTGATTGTGCAGAAGAGTTGTCTTTGGCATGGTTTGTGGTCTCACTGAAATCTTTAGAACCAAATAAAAGTCACTTCAGGCAGCCAATTATCTATTATCGCTGTGTCTTTCAGATGCTATCTTGTGTCTTTGGCTAAGTGTACACAGTCCGATGATTACTCAAATATTTTTGTGGCAAAATTAATGTGATTTTGTGCTCTCTTGGAAGGATTAGTGGAAAACAATTGAGGGATTTGGCTGTACCTTTACTCGCCATTCCCAATGTTGCCTCGTGACCTCAGCAAAAGCGTTTAACTTCTTGGCTTCACCTTTCCTTGTCAGTGGAGAGTGAATAACAAGGGCTCGCAAAGTTGTTACAAGAAATATATAACCTTATTTTTGATAAGGGCTTTAAAAGCTTAATAAAAGCAAGGCAAGAGAGTTTAGTTGACTGACTTTTACAGTTGTTCTGGGAAAAAAAGTTTATTATTCCCAGTGATACATTTGAGCTACTAGAATACATATTTCAAATAATTCTCTTTTTGAAAAAACTGAACCTTTAAAATTAGGCTACTTTCATACATATTCTTTTAGTACAAGAACATTTTGAAATGATTAACAATTTACCTCCTCTTTCTGCAAAAATCTGAATTTTGATAATGAAGGTAAGCCTCTTAATTTGCTGTTTTGTGGGCAGAGAAGTTCCTAAGACTGAAACAAACCCCCTGAGCTCCAAATTCTGCTTTCCTTGGCACAGGTGCTCATGTTCAGGTAGATATATCTTGGAAAAATTGGATAAAATATCTTTTTTCCTTTGTATGGGCAAAGGGAAGGTAAAAGTCAAATAAAAACATAGACTATGTTGCCAAAGAATATATTCATTTTAACAAAGGTAACGATGCCTGCCTAACTATGTTAGGTGACTTTCTTATATTTTAGTTCAGTTAGTAATGTCTCAAATCTTTATCTTGTGTATTACTCAACAACCCTTTTCACTTAAACCACCTACACTAATTTGAAGGTCTTTACACTGGTGGTGGGGCAGATGTTGAGATTTGAATTCAGCTTTTATACATATGATGAGTTTAAACTTTAAGTCTCTGCTTATTTTTACATCTTGGCTGTTTAAACGGAACTAAATTCATTGAAATGTTTTGCAAGATAATAATGATATAATTTGACAAGCCAAGGGCTTGCATTTGATGCCTCAGGCTTACTAAGTTAATGGGAAAGGGTCCCCTAAATCCGTTAACTTTGTTGCATTTATTGGAGCCTTTGGAAAATATATCTCAGCAAACCTGGAAAGAAGAAATTCACTTCCCTTTTTAAGGGCTCTTGAGGCTAAGAGTCTATTTAAGGAGGTGCCTCTAAGTAACAACTCTCCCATCATAATATTATAATTATGCATCAGAGGGTGATTTTTCTAATGATGTATTACTCAAAATGTGGTGCTAGCCAGGATATCAGCAAGGGAGATCATAAAATTTTATTTAACCTTTTGTTAATTTAAAAGCTCCAACACTCTCTAATTTATTTATTATGTATGGGAAGAGGGGAAATGACAATAATCTCGAAGGCTATGAGACTTTCATGCTATTTCATTTACTGTGTTCAGAAAATATACATCATCAATGGGCAAGGAAAAGATTTAAAAGCCCCAATTAAAAATGCTGGTAAGCCTTACAAGAGCAGAAATACTAAATAGAGACCAATGTAGAACGTATCTGAGATGAGAAAAACAAACACTGCCTGTCTGCAGATAAAACTCAACAGATATGATTCTGATGTTTTTAATAAAAGAATTTTAGAATAATATAGTGGTTTTTTCATCTACATATCTGTAAATCAAAAGTAAAATTCTAAGCGCCCCCCCCCAAATGACTGAATGGAAGCCCCTCTTGGCCAAGTGGATCCCCCCACTCCGAAAAACTGAAAACCTATTTCAGGCCATGACAGCAAAGGTGAGGGATCAGACAGGCCTCATTCTACCCTCCTCCCTTTGGAATTTAGACACAACTTATCAGCATTAACATTGAAACAGAGATCTTAAGACTGACAAAACAGACTCTTTGGAACAATAAGATACCAAATTCTAGCCTGACTTTGGTATAATATCACACGACAGACAGCAAGCCCTGAAAGAAATAAAGAATTTTACCCTAAAATATGTTTCTCTGACATACTTTGAAATGGCCCTGAAAAGCTGTCTCCTGTGGGGGAAATGTATGTTCTGTAGAGAATCTCCTTCCCTTACTTGGTCTTTTCAAGAAAGTCTGTCACCATTTTAGGTTCAATAAATGACATTCACATCTATTGTCTCTGCAGCCTGCTACCTGGAGGCTTCATCTACATGACAAGAATTTTGGATTCCACAACCCCCACCACCCCTGCCCCTTACCTTAATTCAAGCTGACTTGTTAGGCACATGTTCTCTCGAGACATCCTGAAACTGTCCAGTGGCCATGCTCCTTAACCTTGGAAGAAGAAACCTCTAAATTGATTGAGATGTATCTCAGAAATGTTTGGTTTGCATATCAAAGGAAAAAAACAACCAGTTCTTAATTCCAGAATGATTCCCAGGCACTATCTCACCAATTATCCATAGTCTTCATCATGGGTTCATCATGGAATGATGAGCACCCAAGCTCAAGGCTGGATTCATCCATGTGTATGTCTCTGATAATGAAGGGATCAATTGTAAGATCTCCTTTATGTCGGTTTATGGGTACGTGATAATCCATGTAAAGTTTTTAATAGGATGCCTGCCACATAGTAGTAATTCTTCAAAAATGTTAACTATTATTTTTTGTTAACTTGATATTTAATGTTAAGCTAAATCATAAATGGCATTTTACATATTCATCAGACAAAAACATTACTTTAAAACATTAATTCAGACTTTAATGCAAAGACAGCAAGTCTCTTCTGATTAGTAAAAATTATTTTACAGTATTTAACTGTAAAATTTAAATGGAGGGTTATGACACTCAATTATTCCATAGAATTCCCTGAATTAGTTTACTCAAGCTTTGTAAAACATATCTAAGTCACAGGAATTTGAAATGTCTTAACTCTTAGACAATATTTAAGTTTTCCTTTTTAAAAATCACTGTAGAGAATGGTTTTAGAGAACTATACGGTGACACTAATGAGGAGGTTACATTTGTTATTCTCCTTTTACCCATGTGATAGGAAAATGCTATGAAAGAAAAATGTGTGTACTTGGCAATTTCTAGATAAGGAAAATCTCTTTTAAATGCTTGCATAATAAATTATCACTGTCTAGATGGCTCTCAAATGATTAGAAGAATATTAGAAGGAATCTCTGTGTAATAGGAGCCAACGTTTAGTTAGCATCTGGGTGGTACAGAAGATTTTTCTACGTGGTAACAAGTCACATGAGTCATCAGAAAATCTGGTTACTGCCTTTGCTTCAGGTGGTTCAACTTGAGGAATTAAGTCTTACACACATATCATGGCATGATGGGGCACGATAGGAATTCATAATAATTGATTCATCTCTGTTGAGCTCAAGACAATGTGCCTTGGCCTCTTCAGGATACAGTTCCAGAGTTCAAGTGACTGACTTATATGTTTACTTCTCCAGCTATAAAAATACCTTTCTCTACCTTTTATTCCTATCCCACTAAAACAAATTTAGTGTTCATTTAACCAAAGTTCTTAAAGCAGAGGCTATCAAAAATATTATTACAGGGCCTGTGGACCAAAGAAAACAAAGTAAATTGGCACTCATTCTATGTTCATTTTAAGTTACTCATCTGAATCTGAAGGTGGGATGGTGTCAGGATGCATGTAGCTAGGGATGAAAATAATGCTTGTCATGCCTTGGACCACAGCATCTTTGAGTCATAGTGGTTCTGCTATTGGGCATTTTTATATGATAAACGTTTAAGAACAACAACAAGCGATGGAAGGTCGTGGGGTTTCAGAATATCATTTGAATGAACAAGAATATTTCAATAGTCCTGGTCCAAAAACAGTCTTAGCTTCCTCCATTTACATCACTTTTTCGGGGCAGAGGAGAAATTAAAAGTAATCCAAGAACTGACTTCTTAGAAGTAGGGATCTCTTTTCTTATTTGCTCAGCTGCATTATCTATTTTAGGAAATTAAAGAGTAGCACTATAAAAATAAGAAAAAAAGCAGTACCTACTGATGAGTATGCTAATGTAGGTAGCTCCTTTAATATACAAGAGCATATTACAAATAAAAATCATCTTTATTTCTCATAACTTCATTTTTCTTATGCCTCATGTGAGATCATCTACATGATATTTATTAAGAAGTTTCATTTTCAACAAATGTGCAGTAATAGTCTTGATTCTACTTTTGGTTGTGCTTTTAACTGTCTAAATTACCCCAGGACAGTCATTTAATCAGTTTTTTCTCTTAGAACACTTGTAAAGTAAAAGAACCCCACCATGTTGAGATTCCCAAAGTTCAAAGCAAGCTCCCATTTTACATCCAGCCTAATCTGCCAGTTCAGTTTGAGGGGGACATAGGATGTGATTTCAGTTGGATGTCTGGAGTGTCACCAGGAGACCCCAAGAGGCAGCATGTCATAGGGAAGTTAGTTCCTCTTCAGCAGTAAGTAAATCTCAATGATACTGTCATGGCCATTATCTTCATAACACCTATGAGTTTATATTCCATCTCTGAGAGACTTTTTCAGTTTATAAAGAACCTAATCTAAGACGAATATATCATTGATAGATTGGAAACTCTCTCAAGCAGCTGACATTTGGGGCCACTAAGGTCCCAGCTTTCCCACTCCAGAGAGCTAATTTTGTTTTATATATACCAAAGCTCTCTGGTTTAAACAACACATGTCACAGTTTGCCAAGCAGGGCTCTAGCCACTGATGCTCCTTTTACAGCAGAATTAACAGATGCTTTTTCTGAAGAAGAGCTCAGCCTGGGAAGCTGGTGTAGCCAGCTGGCTCTCCGAAGTCTCCCAGACTCCCATTCCTGTAAAATTTTTATTTAACCGAAAGTATTTCCTCTCCTATGGACACTGAAGATAGACTTAATTTGAAATCAGTCTAATATTGTATAACCAACTGTTTTGATTCATCATAGCTATTATTTGAGATTTAGAGTTTATTATATTGCTGGAATGAAGCACATTTTTAAAGGGATAATAAAAATAAAGCTTCCACATGGTTACAGTTTAAATGAAAAGCACTTGAATTTTAGTTGCAGGAAATAACACAACTTAAGACAATTTAACACAAGCAGTGCCTCTCATTTGGTGGAAATTCAAGAGCTAACTCTTAAAAGTTTGAGTGCTTCAACTCCTGCTTTCCTAAAACATATCCCCATTCCTTTTGCTTTTTAGTACCATTGCAACTCTACAAAAACCTGGTCTCTGCTCACCACCCCCACTTGTTTCTTCACTTTACACTAAAAATAAGATCCTTATCTCTATATTAGAAATAGTGAGATACCCATCTCTCCTGGCTTGGCTATTTCATCTTTCTGGAGGAAAAGCAACTACCCAATTATACACAGCCATAAATTAACTTGACACACAGCATCCTGGAATCACCACTCTAGTCCAAACTTTTAAAATTGTTCTTATGTTCAGAGTCTCTTCTTTAGGAAGGAGAATTACATGCCCCAGTGGAAACTGTTTTATTTTCGTTTTTAGACTTAACCAACAATACACTCTGTGCAGCAGGTTTAGCAGTTGCGTACTTCTTTTTCTCAGTGGACTTATTATGCAAAAGACATCACCTGTGCTCCTTATAAACACATCCCCAGCGAGGAGGCTGAGTTCACCAGCGTCCCATTCATCATCCACTGCAGAAGAGCTGGGATACTCAGGTCTTACAGCTGACAAACTTCACAGGTTTAGAATTTGGAAACATCCCCCACCCCATCTCCCAAGCCTTTTTGCTGCTCTTTCACTGAGAATAGCATTTTGGCCTCCGTTGTGATATACACAGAAGTCACTCAGGGAATGTAACCTGTAAATTAAGTGATAATCTTATCTATCTGAGGAAAAGTGAAAACATGATTGCTTTTGAATATATCTCTAGCTGTGTTAGGCTTATTGTTTACTTGCTCTCCTAATTAAAAGAAAATGCAGCATGTGATATATTTACACTTACTTTACAGTAAGAATTTGCATTCACAATGTTATACACACGACATAGGTTTTAAAATAAACTAAAGTGAATTTGTATGTTTATCGTATGTTCAGAAAGCCAATTCTATTACCCACCTTTAACTTCTCTCATTCCAGCATCTTCTGTGATGTTTGTTCCAGTGGCTGCTAAAATGGGCTCTCCAATGGGAGAGGTGAAAAGAAAAGCCATTGTGTGATGTCTGGAAGGATTAATTTCTGTCTCTCCTATTTTCCACCCCAACTCTATACTTAAAGATAGCAGTTTCCTTTTTCCATTTGAATGGGCTTTACAGTGGGTAAAAGGACACCTTTCCTTCACAGTCCTCATGAGACTGTGTTAAGTGGTGAGAAATGCTCTCAGAACTCGTTCGCCCTGCTACGAGAGCCCAACAACATGTCCAATATATCCTTCCCTTTTCTTCCTCTTCCTTCCCTTGCTCAATGAAAAATACTTGCTGCTTGCCTGACACACTAATCCATCAGCTTTGCCTCTCACTTTGTATTCTTCTCCTCACTATCTCATTCTCAATACTGCAAGCTTTTAGATATATTTTATTGCCCATTAGGTACTAGGGTACATGTGCAAAACATGCAGGATTGTTGCATAGGTACACACATGGCAATGAGGTTTGCTGCCTCCATCCCCTGTCACCTACATCTGGCATTTCTCTCCATGTTATCCCTCTCCAACCTCGCTACCCCCCACTGTCCCTCCCCTAGTCCTCTCCAACAGACCTCAGTGTGTGATGCTTCCCTCCCTGCGTCCATGTGTCTCATTGGTCAACACTTGCCTACAAATAAGAACATGTGGTGTTTGATTTTCTGTTCTTGTGTCAGTTTGCTGAGAATGATGGTTTCCAGATTCACCCATGTCCCTACAAAGGACACAAACTCCTCATTTTTTATGGCTGCATAGTATTCCATGGTGTATATGTGCCACATTTTCCTGTCCAGCCTATCATGGATGGGCATTTGGGTTGGTTCAAGGTCTTTGCTATCGTAAACAGTGCTGCAATGAAAATACATGTGCATGTGTCTTTGTAATAGGATAATTTATAATCCTTTGCATATATACCCAGTAATGGGATTGCTGCATCAAATGGAATTTCTATTTCTAGGTCCTTGAGGAATCACCACACTGTCATCCACAATGGTTGAATTAATTTACACTCCCACCAACAGTGTAAAGTGTTCCTATTCTCCACATTCTCTCCAGCATCTGTTGTTTTCAGATTTTCTAATGATCGCCATTCTAACTGGTGTGAGATGGTATCTCAATGTGGTTTTGATTTGCATTTCTCTAATGACCAGTGATGGTGAGCATTTTTTCATATGTTTCTTGGCCTCATAAATGTCTTCTTTGGAAAAGCGTCTGTTCATATCCTTAACCCACTTTTGAATGGGTTTGTTTTTTTCTTGTAAATCTGTTTTAGTTCTTTGTAGATTTTGGATATAAGTCCTTTGTCAGATGGGTAGATTGCAAAATTTTTGTCCCTTTCTGTTGGTTGCCAGTTCACTCTAATGATTGTTTCCTTTGCTGTACAGAAGCTCTGGAGTTTAATTAGGTCCCAGTTGTCTATTTTGGCTTTTGTTGCCAATGCTTTTGGTGTTTTAGTCATGAAGTCCTTGCTTATGTCTATGTCCTGAATGATTCTGCCAAGGTTTTCTTCTACAGTTTTTATGGTGTTGGGTCTTATGTTTAAGTCTTTAATCCATCTGGAGTTAATTTTAGTGTAAGGTGTCAGGAAGGGGTCCAGTTTCTGCTTTCTGCACAATGCTAGCCAGTTTTTCCAACACCATTTATCAAATAGGGAATCCTTTCTCCATTGCTTGTTTTTGTCAAGTTTGTCAAAAATCAGATGGTTGTGGACATGTGGTGTTGCCTCCAAAGCCTCTGTTTTGTTCTATTGGTCTATATCTCTGTTTTGGTAGCAGTACTATGCTGTTTTGATTAATGTAGCCTTGTAGTATAGTTTGAAATCAGGTAGCATGATACCTCTGGCTTTGTTCTTTTTGCTTAGGATTGTCTTGGCTATGTGGGCTCTCTCTTGGTTCCATATGATGTTTAAGGTGGTTTTTTCCAGTTCTGTGAAGAAGGTCATTGGTAGCTTGATGGGGATAGCATTGAATCTACAAATTACTTTGGGCAGTATAGCCATTTTCACGATATTGATTCGTCCTAACCATGAGCATGGAATGTTTCTCCATCTGTTTGTGTCCTCTCTTATTTCCTTGAGCAGTGGTTTGTAGCTCTCCTTGAAGAGGTCCTTTGCATCCCTTGTTAGTAGTATTCCTAGGTATTTTATTCTCTTTGTAGCAACTGTGAATGGGAGTTTGCTCTTGATTTGACTCTCTGTTAGTCTGTTATTGGTGTATAGAAATGCTTGTTATTTCTGCACGTTGGTTTTTGTTTCCTGAGACTTTGCTGAAGTTGCTTATCAGTTTAAGGAGATTTTGGGCTGAGATGATAGAGTCTTCTAAATAGACAATTGTGTCATCTGCAAATAGAGACAATTTGACTTCCTCCTTTCCTAATTGAATACCCTTTATTATTTTTTTTTCCTTGCCTAATTGCTCTGGCTAGAACTTCCAATACTATATTGAATAGGAGTGGTGAGAGAGGGCATCCTTTCTAGTGCCAGATTTCAAAGGGAATGCTTCCAGTTTTTGCCCATTGAGTGTGATATTGGCTATAGGTTTGTTGTAAATAGCTTTTATTATTTTGATATGTTCTTTCGATACTTGGTTTATTGAGAATTTTTAGCATAAAGGGCTGTTGAATTTTGTGGAAGGCCTTCTCTGCATCTATTGAGATAATCATGTGGTTTTTGTCTTCGGTTCTATTTATGTGGTGGATTACGTTTATACACTTGTGTATGCTGAACCAGACTTGAATCTCTGGATGAAGCCTACTTGATCATGATGGGTAAGCTTTTTGATATGCTGTTGCAATCGGTTTGCCAGTATTTTATTGAAGATTTTTTCATCTATGTTCATTACGGATATTGGCCTGAAGTTTTCTTTTCTTGTTGAGTCTCTGCCAGGTTTTGGTATCAGGAGGATGTTGGTCTCATAAAATGATTTGGGAAGAATTCTGTCTTTTTGTATTGTTTGGAATAGTTTCAGAAGGAATGGTACCAGCTCTTCTTTGTATGTCTGGTAGAATTCAGCTGTGAACCCATCTGGACCTGGACTTTTTTTGGTTGGTAGGCTACTATTTGCTGCCTCACCTTCAGCCCTTGTTATTGGTCTATTCAAGGTATCAACTTCCCTGGTTTCGGCTTGGGAAGGTGCAAGTGTCCAGGAAATTATCCATTTGTTCCAGGTTTACTGGTTTATGTGCATAGAGTTGTTTGTAGTAATCTCTTATGGTAGTTTGTATTTCTGTGAAATCAGTGGTGATATCCCCTTTATTGTTTTTTATTGCATCTATTTGATTCTTTGCTCTTTTCTTTTTTATTAATCTGGTTAGTGATCTGTCTATTTTGTCGATCTTTTCAAAAAAAAAAACAGCTTCTGGATTTATTGATTTCTTTAAGGGTTTTTTATATCTCTATCTCATTCAATTCTGCTCTGATCTTAGTTATTTCTTGTCTTCTGCTAGCTTTTGAGTATTTTTGATCATTCTCCTCTAGCTCTCAATTTTGATGATAGGGTGTCAATTTTACATCTTTCCTCGCTTCTCTGGTGGGCATTTATTGCTCAAATTTCCCTCTGTACACTGCTTTACATGTGTCCCAGAGATTCTGGTTAATTGTGTCTTCATTCTCGTCGGTATCAAAGAACGTCTTTATTTCTGCCTTCATTTCATTGTTTATCGAATCAAAATCCAGGAGCCAGTTGTTCAGTTTTCAGGAAGTTGTGCCATTCTGACTTAGTGTCTTAATTCTGAGTTCTCATTTGATTGCCCTGTGGTCTGAGAGACTGTTTTGATTTCCATTCTTTTGCATTTGCTGAGGAGTGATTTTCTTCCAATTATGTGGTCAATTTTAGAGTAGGTGCAATGTGGTGCTGAGGAGAATGTATATTCTGTGGATTTGGGGTGGAGATTTCTGTAGATGTCTATTAAGTCTGCTTGGTCCAGATCTGAGTTCAAGTCCTGGATATACTTGTTAATTGTCTGTCTTGTTGATCTGTCTAATATTGACAGTGGAGTGTTAAAGTCTCCCACTATTATTGTGTGGGAGTCCAAGTCTCTTTGTAGATCATTAAGAACTTGCTTTATGTACCTGGGTCCTCCTGTATCAGGTGCATATATATTTAGGATTGTTAGCTCTTCCTGATGCATTGATCCTTTTACCATTATGTAATGTCATTCTTTGCCTCTTTTGATCTTTGTTGCTTTAAAGTCTATTTTATCAGAGACTAGGATTGCAGCTCCTGCTTTTTTTTTTTCTCTCCATTTGCTTGATAAATCTTCCTCCATCCCTCTATTTGTAGCCTATGTGAGTCCTTGCATGTGAGATGGATTTCCTGAATATAGCACACAGATGGGTCTTGACCTTTTATCCAATTTGCCAGTCTTTGTCTTTTGATTGGGGCATTTAGCCCATTTACATTTAAGGTTAATATTGTTATGTGTGAATTTGATCCTGCCATTTTGATGCTAGCTGGATGTTTTTCCTGTTAGTTGATGTATTTTTTTTCATTGTGTCAATGGTCTTTACCATTTGGTATGTTTTTGGAGTGGCTGGTACTGGATGTTCCTTTCCTTGTTTAGTGCTTCTTTCAGGAGCTCTTGTAAGGAAGGCCTGGTGGTGATGAAATCTCTCAGCAGTTGCTTTTCCATAAAGGATTTTATTTCTCCTTCGCTTATGAAGCTTAGTTTAGCCAGATATGAAATTCTAGGTTGAAAGTTCTTTTCTTTAAGGATGTTGAATATTGGCCCCCACTGTCTTCTGGCTTGTAGGGCTTCTGCCAAGAGATCTGTTGTGAGTCTGATGGGCTTCCCTTTGTGGGTAACCTGACCTTTCACTCTGGCTGCACTTATCATTTTTTCCTTCATTTCAACCCTGGTGAATCTGATGATTATGTGCCTTGGAGTTGCTATTCTTGAGGAATATCTTTGTGGTGTTCTCTGTATTTCCTGGACTTCGATATTGGCCTGCCTTGCTAGGTTGGGTAAGTTATCCTGGATAATATCATGAAGAGTTTTCCAGCTTGGATTATCCTCTCTGTCACATTCAGTTATACCTATCAAATGTAGGTTAGGTCTTTTCACATAATCCCGTATTTCTTGGAGCCTTTGTTCATTTCTTTTCACTTTTTTTCTCTATTCTTGCCTTCTCATTTTATTTAATTGAGTTGATCTTCAATCCCTGATACCTTTTCTACTACTTGGTTGATTCGGCTATTGAACCTTGTGTATGCTTTGCAAAGTTCTTGTACTGTGTTTTTCAGCTCCATCAAGTTGTTTATATTCTTCTCTAAGCAGTTTTAGTTAGCATCTCATCTAACCTTTTTTCTAGGTTCTTAGTTTCTTTGCATTGGGTTAGCACATGTTCTTTTAGCTCTGAGAAGTTTGTTATTAACCATGTTCTGAAGCCTGTTTCTGTCAGTTCAGATTCATTCCCCATCCATCTTTGATCCCTAGGTGGTGAGGAGTTGTGATCCCTTGGAGTAGGAGAAGCGTTCTGGTTTTTGACATTTTCATCATTTTTGTGCTGGTTTCTTCCTATTTTAGTTGCTTTATCTACCTGTGGTCTTTGTAGTTGGTGACTTTCAGATGGGGTCTCTGAGTGAACATCTTTTTTGTTGATGTCAAAGCTATTTTTTTCTGTTTCTTAGTTTTCCTTCTAACAGACCCCTCTGCTACAGGACTGCTGGAGGTCCACTCCAGACCGTGCTTGCCTGGGGATCACCTGTAGTGGCTGCAGAAGAGTAAGAGTTGCTGCCGGTTTCTTCTTCTGTTGTCTTTGTCCCAGAAGGGTACCTGCCAGATGTCAGCCTTAGCTCTCCTTTATGAGGTGTCTCTTTGGGTATATGGGGGTCAGGAAGCTTTTTAAGGAGACAGTATGTCCCTTATGGGAGCTCAAATGCTGTGCTGGGAGCTCCGTTTTTCTGTGCAGAACTGCTGGGCAGGTATCTTTAAGTCTGCTGCAATGGAACTCATAACTGCCTCTTTTCCCAGGTGCTCTGTCCTAGGAAGGTCGGCTTTATTTATAAGTTCCTGACATGCTACTGCCTTTTTTCATAGACGGCTTGCCCCCACGGAGTAGTCTAGTCACAGTCTGCCAGCAGAGGTGTTGTTGTGGTGCTGCAGGCTCTGCCCAGCTGCTGTGTGGTCTGCCTCAGTATTGGTGGACTGCCTTGGTATTGGTGGACTGCCTCAGTAACGGTGGATACCCTTACCCCCCACTGAGCTGGACCATCCCAGGTCCAGATGCACTTGCTGCAAAACTCTCAATCCAGAGCATTTCAGATTGCTTGTTTTGTGGCGGTGGTACCCGCCAAGCCATATTGCCTGACTCCCTGTCTCAGCCTCCTCCCTTTCAGTTGAATGGGAGATTCTGTCTCCCAGGCATTCCAGGCACCAGTTGACATGGCCACCCATATTTGTGTGAGTTTCTCTGCGCCAACCCTTGGAACCAGCTAGACAGCCATGCTGAAAACTTGTGGCAGTTTTTGGCCTGGGAATCTCCTGGTCTGTGGGCAGTGAAAACTTGTTTGGAAATGTGGTGAGCACTCACCCTCAGCGTTGTTCTTGCTGGGAACTGCACTCTGCAGCTGTTTCTATTCAGCCATCTTGAATCCTTCAGTACTGCAAGCTTTATTTTGGACTTATTCTACTCTTTATACTCTCCTGTCATCATTGTGCAAATATAATGTCAAGGTCTTTACCAAAACCCCATACAATAGAAGTACATGGTCTATAGAAACTATCCCAGCTGGATGCAGTGGCTCATGCCTGTAATCCCAGCACTTTGGGAGGCTGAGGGAGGCAGATCATGAGGTCAGCAGTTTGAGACCAGCCTGGCCAATATGATGAAACTCCATCTCTACTAAAAATACAAAAAAACTAGCTGGGCATGTGGCGCACACCTGTACTTCCAGCTATTTGGGAGGCTGAGGCAGGAGAGTTCCTTGAAACCTGGAAAGTGGATGTTGCAGTGAGTTGAGATAGCACCACTGCACTCCAGCCTGGGCAATAGAGGGAGACTCTGTC
>NW_016107906.1:723490-734257 GCF_001604975.1 Cebus imitator
AGCATGAATATCAAATAGTTTAGTGATGACTGTTAGAGTGGCTAATTTCAAACACTCTATCAATAGGAATGTGTTTTACCTAAAGGAAGTTTTGATAAATTTGGTTCTTGCCTTCCAGATACTGAAAAAAAAAAATTGAGTAACTTTTAGCTTTTTTCCCTTCCTAAATTAAGATCTTCTGTTGTGTTGCTTTATTTCCTGGGCTAGAATGCCATCTAAAAATGGGTATGCCTATAATTGTGTTTAATAATAGAGACATAAAAAAAAAAGATCTTCTGTTGTGTCAAAGTATCTCAGATTATCTTTTATGACTCATCTCCCTTCCCAGTGCCTGTTTTTTTCCTCTTAAATATTTGTGCTGGTGGAGGAAAAGTTTGTTTCTTGGTACATTGTAACTTCCTGGATTACGAAAGTATAGTTGGCATCATCAAATTATTGGTAATTCTTCAACTCTGAGTCCAAAATAAACAGATATACACATGCCTACCTTTAAATTACAACTTCCATTAATATTCCTCTGGAGAAGGAAATTATGCTTTAAAATAAAGCAGCCACAAGATCGCTTTCTTAGGGAGCTCTGCTTGCTTTCTGAGACACAGGTCAAGACTGTTCAGTGCAGGGCCTCTGTGGGTGCTGGCTTAGCTGGATGCACACAGATTGAATTCAGGTGAATATAGGGTCAGTTCATGAAGGACTCCTCCTCCTCTTTGTTGTCCTAGGTCTACCTATTTTTCTAAACTCCTGATACCTCCAGCTCTCCTCATTCCAACTCCCCTATCAAAATAGGAAAATGACAAATGCCATTCCTTTACCTTTGATTGATTGGTTACATTTTATCTGAAACTCATTCTCACTAAAATTTTTACTGCCCCTGCCCAGCTCACCAGACATATTCATTTTCTTTTATTGGCCTCTTCTTTCTAATTTTAGATCACAGGCTGACTCACCCCAACCTTGTCAAATGAATTTCAAGCATTAGCAAATATTTGTATTTTTTTTCTTCACTCAAATACAGGGCAAAGGGGAAAAGGGAAAAGGGGTTCCTGAAATCACTGAACAGCTAGCTCTTCAGAAGCATCTAATTTTTTCTTTGTAGAATTTTCTAGGTGATGAAGAATGATTTAGAGGAGCTGGTCCTTGGTCTCTCTCATCAGATACTTCAGAGTCTTGGAAGGATGGTGATGATGGTGGGTGGAGGGATCTAGGGAAATGACTTACTAGGAGGATTGGGCTAAGGCAGCTGGAAAAATGACCCTGAATACCTAGAGGACGTGTTTATCTCTAATAACTTGCTAAATATTTGATATAAGTCAGTGGTTGTACAAGTCACAGACCTGCCCCTTTATTTCTCTTAGCAGACTCAGGCCCTACCTCCTCTTGCTCTTTATGAAAATCCTATCCCTATCATCTTGATATTTCTTCCTCAGTGAAAACAATATATATTAACTACAATTCTAAAATACACCCGTATTAATTCTCTATAATTTGTACCTGTGGTAACAAATGCTTCCAACAAGGAGAAGTTTTATTATAACATTGGCTAATCATAACAATAACGTTTAAAGTAATAATTATTATATTAGTTACTCTTTACTGAAAGCTTATTATAGGCCAGGTACTCTACTAAGTAGTTAATATGTACTATTCCTATCTCACAGGTAATTGTATGAATTAAATGTGAAATGTAAAGTATTTTAGCTCAGAATTGGGCATGTAGTAATGCTAAAAATGTTAGTTCACACATTATTTCATATATCAGCATTAAGTTAATAATTACAATCAGTAATTGTTTATTCATTTGGCCTTTACACCATCCCCATGTAGAAGGAATTAGTATTACTTCATTTTAGAGATGAAAACACAGGAATATCCATCAGTGAAGGAGCTAAAAATTGAACCTGAACAATCTGACCTCAGAGCCTATATTTGCACAAATTTAGTCATAAATATTGTATGTATATAATTTTTTATACCCTTGTTTTTATATCATATTTAGATATCAACCTATATATGGTCTTTGATTTCTATCTCTAAAGCTTCTGAAAAGTGTATAATGCCTTTAGATACCTACTTAAAATTTTTAAAAATGTTCTGTTACAATTATGCTCAGTTCAAGTCAGAGGTCGCTTTATACCTGCATTGCTAGAAATGTTCCTTCTAAACATAGTACAGGGTAATGTTTATTTTCATGTGTTCCCCTTTCCCTCTGCCTAGTCAGCTCCTTTGCCTTCTTTACTCTCGCCGAGAGAGGAAAAACCATAAAAGCAAGAAGGCAAATTTTCTGCAGAAAGCAATCAGAGCAGAAAAAGAACTTCAAGCCCAGGAGTGTTTTCATGGCAAGAAGAGTTAACATGTGAGGGGCAGTTTATAAAGACTTAATAAGCTGGCCCAGAAAAGAGAGCAGGCTATGGGACAGAGGTGGGGTGAGTGAGAGAGGTCCATTACATTAGGGCAGAGGATGGGAAGACTCTTGGGAGTTTTGAGGGACTAGTGAATTGCTAAGGGCTAGCTTAGTTCTTGTATTACTTTAAACGTTTGAGGAAGCTGTGAAAAGAGAATACAGTCCTGTTTGGGCCATAAACTCAAATATGGCCCAGGTGAACACAGGAATGGGTTCATAAAGAGTGTGTATGTGAGGGAGTTTGGGGAGGTGTCATAGTTTTACAGTCATTACAGACATAAAAACAAAAACGCAATATATTCAGCAATGTAGGTGAACAGTCACTTAGGAATATTGTATATCAAATGTCTTGTTTTGCAAAACTATAGGTAGATAATTTGTATCATCTTGATGCTTGTAATATAATATCAGAATGGGGAGGAGTTCAATTCCAGTGGATTCTTCTACTCAATAAGATTTTTATGTAGGCTTAAAGAATTAATGTAGGCCAGGCTTGATGGCTCACACCTGTAATCCTAGCACTTTGGGAGGCCAAGGCAGGTGGATCATAAGATCAGGAGCTTAAGAGCAACCTGGTCAATATGGTGAATGCTGTCTCTACTAAAAATACAAAAAAATTAGCTGGGCAAGGTGGCCGGTGCCTGTAGTCCCAGTTACTCGGGAGGCTGAAGCAGGAGAATTGCTTGCACCTGGGAGGTAGAGGTTGCAGTGAGCTGAGATCGTGCCACTGTACTCCAGCCTGGGTGACAGAGCGAGACTGTGTCTCAAAAAAAAAAAAAAGAAAAGAAAAGAAAAAAGAATTAATGTATGTGTAAAGTATGTAACATAGTGCCTACCATATAGTATGTGCTAAATAGATATTAACTTCTACTGTTTATCATTATGTAAGTGCATTACAGGCATGCACTATATATTTGCAATAAAAATTTAAATTTTGGAGCATAGTATTTATTAGTGATATTTAACTAATATTTCACTTTCCACCAATCACTCAAGGTCCTCTAAGTTTCCGGTTTCTCCATAGATCCCAGGAGCAAATATAGTGCTCTGCATTCTCAGCTCTTGAAGTCCGGGGTTGAACACTTATCTACATGTATTTAATATTTTAAAGTTTATGGAATCCTTCCTATAGAAACTTTTTTTAGAATAGAGTTTCTAAAATTTCACCCTGGGAATTTTTTTTTACCTCTAGACTGGTTCTGTCAAAAGAGATTAAGACATAGGTTAAGAGATGTTTTACTTGTCCCACTGATCACTTCAAGAAACACTGGAAAGTTACCACTGGGAAACTGAGGCAGGCATGCAGCTCTTCTTTAGCCTCCTGATGTTCTCTAGGGGTGAGGGAAACATGGGTAGGAACATTGAGTCCTGCTCAAGAATCACCTTGTTGGAGAGTAAAATTAGGTACAAGACTGAGCCTCATAATATTCAACATTCTTCACATTAGATGGTTTCCTTAATGAATTGCCAAGTTCAGAGTTCTAATCAATTGGCTTCACTTAGACTGACTGACTTCATTTGGCTACGCAATACATTTTGGGGGATCTTGTTAATTCTTTTCTAATATATTTTGGTAGGAGATCTTCAGAGATACTTCTGTTTGCTCCTGGGATCTAAGGAGAAATAAGCCTTTCCTGACCTTCACTTGTGTCCCACCACTCTTGGATATCTACCTAACATGGTGTATGAAAATTAGCCTTTTGTAGATCTTTGGTCAAATACGTCTATTTCAAAGATGTATAATGGGAGGGAGATATCAAAGTATGGTTTGCAAATGGCAACTTAGACATCCAAAGTTTTAAACAAGAGATGTTAATTATTCTTCAGCATGTTATGTTCCTTGCAGTGGGGACTACCTAGAATATAGTCATATTCATTTTAAATAATTTTTTTAAGATAATGGTTTATAGTATAATCATTTTGGTCATATTTAAAATGATCAATAAATGTATTGACCTCTTTGATAAATCAATACTTAACCTATTGTGGCCAGTTAAATTCATATATATTTGATTCTACTGAGAAAGGACATTCATAATAAATTAACATAACAAGTAAAATTTCTTAATAAGAAATTTAATTAATTGCAAGTAGCAAAACTCCTTCACGGCAGCTTAGGAAAGGGAGTCCTGGGACAAGAAAACAGGAATATATCTAAGTCTCACGAAAATTAGAAGCCATTGGGATATCAGGTGTTTTTCTCTCTCACTCTCTACATTTAAATTTTTTTTCTCTCTCTTTCTGTCTACTGTCTTAACTTATATATATATATATATATATACACACACACACACACATTCAGCAGCGTTCCAGTTTAAATTTCTCATTTCTCAATTTATGAAAAGAGCCCAGAGTGATTCTATATTATCTTTACTTCTAAATTTTCAAGAAACAGAACTAGTATTCCAGCACAGCCAGTTGTACACCTTGATCAAATCAGCTATGCAGGATCCCTGCCACTGCACAGCTCCAAGAGCATTGTTCATAGCGGAGTCTCTGTAAATGCAGTCTATATAACTGTATTCCATAAAAATAGCACCTCCTGGAACATGACAAAAACTGCAATGGAAATGCCCCTTGGGATTGTACAAAGTGAAAGCCCTGCAGCTGTGGCCAAGGGCAAAGAGGGATATAGAAGAAATGTGGAAACAGGGGACTCATTCCTGCCATAGAAATAAAAGAATAGCAAAAGACCTCAAGCTTTGTGTGCTACAATGGGAAACAAACAAACAATATCAGCAACAATCAAAAACAAAGAATCCAAAGATTCTGTTCTAACTTTACAAAGCATGGACAGATATAAGTAGGTCAGAACAATTTTAAAAGACAATCTAGCTCACATCCTGATAACTGATTTGGATGTTTTGCATTTATAAGAAAGAAGTAATAAATCATTGTCCATTAGAGGTAGAAGGAGACTTAAAAATATTCTAGTCTATTTCCCTCATTTCACAAAAGAGGTAAGTAGGCTCAATTAGATAGAGGACATGCTCATGTTCTCACAGCTCATTAGCTGCAAAACTAGAATTAAAAGCTGGTTCTCCTGAATTCTGGAGAATGTAAGCATATTGCTGCCTTCGAAACATTGGCTCAGATGTCTTGTATCACATTTACTTGCCTGGTTTGCTTGCTGGAGATGATCCAGGCACATTTATAAATAAGAATTGCTATTTAATTGGACTGTTCTGATTTAAGCCTATTGCCTTTTAAAAGTCTTCCTTTCTTAGTTTCCTCGCAATCTCTCGTTAGAAACACCCTTTCTTTACAGCCACATGTTTCATATCATCATGTGTACTGGGTTGAATAGTTTTCCCTCCAAATTTATTTCTATCCAGAACCTGTGAATACGAAAATATAGTCTTGCTTGGAAATAGGTTCTTTGCAGATCTAAACAAAGTTAAGATGAGGTTATGCTAGATGAAAGTGAACCCTAAATCCAACGTAATTGATGTTCTTAAAAGGAGAGAGAAATTTAGACAAAGGCACAGACACCCAAGGAGAATATCATGTGACAGTGGAGACAGAGATTGGAGTAGCATGTCTACAAGCCAAGGAAGAAATGGCACAGAGTGATGGCAACCACCAGACACTAGGATAGAGGCAGGAAACAGTATTTTTCTTAGAGCTTCTAGAAGGAACCAACCTTGCTGACACCTTGATTTGAAATCTGAATTTTATTTTAGTCCTGAAAGAATAAATTTCTTGTTTTAAGCTACATTGTTTGAGATAATTTGTTATAGCAGCTATAGGAAACTGAGAAACATTGTATGTGTATAACTTCCTTAGAGACTGGTATTTGAAATTTGTGCAAAATAAACAATAGAATCATTTAACACTAAACGTAGATGTGTATAAGGAAGTCCTCTGGATTTTCTTAAGCAGCAGTCCTAAACAAGAAGTAAGCAGGTGTTTTTTACTCTTTTTCAGCACTTTGTTTAGAACCAAAGGAAATAATGTGAAAAATTTTGAAATGAACCAAAAGATTACTGTGTGCCTTCCATAGAAAACTAGCATTATCTCGGTCACTTTTCCGAGTTATCCCTTCCTTTTACTTTATAACTGTGTAAGTTGTAGAACACTGATACTAACGCAAATGATTCTTTTTCGTAGAAATGCAAACAAATTCCATCTAGGGAGTGCAATTGTCTAGTTTTCTATCGTCTATTTGTAAATTCATTCAGCATTCCTGATGACCTATATATTTGTGATTCTTTGACTCCTCCTTTGAACTGGTTGTAACATCTTATTGTTAATTAATGAGTTAATTAATGAGTTAAGTAAAATCTTTTATTTATGCTCATTTTGTATTTGGAAAGAAGTCATGATTTTAGTCTTTGTAAAGATATAGGCTTTAATGAGAATCTAGAATGAATTCTCCATTTAATTCTTAATTTTAGTAACCTTTCTCAGAACTGTTTAAAGGAAAGAATCACAAGGGCAAAATTTCCATTTCTTTTTACCTTATGTTGAAGGCTTTTGTATTTCCAAAAGCATTTTTATAAGATTCCTAGCTCCTGACTACTTTAACAATTATTATCTATTATGGATGACAAAAAGAGTAGAAAAAATTGTAAGGGAAGTAGTCTGGAATATTAGTCAAAACACTGCCATTGATCTCTTGAGCAGTGCCAATCTAGAGAACAAAGTTCAAAGTTATTCTTTGCTTCCCATCAATACGTTGGCTAAAAACCAGCTTCTAAGACCTAACATAACTCCAAGATAAGTTGACAATGGGAACTTAAATCTAATTTCAAAGCTTCTTCAGTGATGTGAAACAGCTTTGAAAGGATAATTGATATTGCCCTTTAAATTCTTAAAAGGTGGGATGAGGATCACACTAGCATGAAAAGTGATGCAGTGATCATGCTGTATTTGTGTGACAATCTCATGTCCAACTGGGACAAGAGAAATAGGCGTATTTAGAGGGCTTAGGGGGAAAAGGCAGCATACCAGATGTGTCCTGGGCAGAATGGAGTCTATTTCGCAGAACATAAGGAGAAGTAATGACCCATAAAAACTCCTGGTTACTGCTCTAACACGAGAGGGGACTGGAAAAGAGACATAGCACATTTCCTTGCAGCTTGGGCCTACCCCAGAGTTTTGTGTCTTTTTATAGGTTCTGCACATGCTGAGCTACAGCATCAAGAGTCTGGCTGGGAAATTGACTCAATTTTTAGGCCCTGGATATGTTTGGTGCTTAAGTTTCTTTTTATTCTCCTTATGTAATTTGTCTTCTTTTGATACAACAGACCCAGGGCATAAGCATAAAGACTTGGAATGGCTAATATCTCAACCTTGTATAGTTATTTTTCTAACATGATTGAGTTTATTTTCACTTCTTTTGTCTTTCAGTCCCTGCTGATTCTGTTACTTAGTTCAAAGTGCACTGTTTCTTCATTGACATGAGGGCCTAGGATATTTGCAGCTCCTCTGGAGGCTCCTGCCTGCTCATGTATCCTCTGCTAGCACCATCTTGGTCTTTCACAGCTCCTCAGGTGGCTGAAATTTTCACAGCTTGTTAGGTGGCTCTGGCTTTCACAGTCTGTGGCCCTGAATGACTGCTAGGGGAACAGCATTCTCACTCTCTCCCAAAGCCAAGCTTCGCAGTGGAAACGTGTGAGTTGTGCCAGTAGCCTTCCAGAAATCCTGCGGTCGTGGCAGATGCGAGCTAACTCAGCATGGTGATGAGATTTCTTCCAGATTGGGAATTGAAGTCCCAAACAGAAAGTGAATTGTACTGACTTCATTTTCAAGTACGTTGTTGTGACAAGTGAAAATCAGAGCAATTCCACATAAAATGGCTGGCAAAATAAACAGAAGGCAGCATTATATGTAGAATATTGGTCCCTGTATATCTTCTTTTCTTTTAATAGCTGTTAATATGACCAAGATGGCAAAATGTATTTAATAGAGGCTTCCCTTGATATGACACTATTTTGAAGAGCCAGGGAAAAGCAGCATTTTATCAGGAAGAAGTAATAAGCAGGAATTGAAATGTTTTCATTTGGATCCTAAGTGGTGCCTAAGGTAAAATTGCACAATGTTAAAGCAACAATAATTGGTTCCTCCTGGCTTTTCCCATTGAAGGAAATTGAAATTCAATTGACTTTCAATGGAATAGCCATGGAGTTCCAATTGTCATTGCTCCGACTTTGTGCTTGTCTATCCCAAGAATGGTATGGGAGCCAAAAAAAGAAAAAGTCTTGAAACAGCTGGAAAAAACTGTACAATTATTTTAGGACAGATTTGAGGGGACTGAGATATTGAGGGACTGAGATATTCCAGATATATAAATACATTTAATTGTACTTCAGAGCCCATAATTGATACACTGTTAATGGCAGTATCCATTTGGAAATGGTTGGAAGTAGAGTGCAATTTTTGCCATGTAGTTTTTGATAGTAAAGTAAAATTTATTGAAAAGAACTTAAATTATGACAACAGTCTAGGTTTAGATGCACAATGAGAGATCTAAATTGAGTGTATTTGTTTTCTGGATTTAGATAATTTTAAGTAGTGTTTCTAGGATTCAAGGTACCACCATGTAATGACTGCAATTATTAATACTTATTTTTAGATATCCTGTCAGATGTTTTGCAGGTTATCTTATTTATTCCTTACAAAAACATAGTGGGGCTACTACTGGTTGATTTATAGATGAAGAGTTTCAGGCTTAGAAAATTAAGCACTGTTCTCACGATAAGATAGCTAGAAAATGGTTGGGCCAGGATTTAGTCCAAGGAAGATTGACCCTTTACCCTCTATTAGACCATGGGCCTAAGAAGGTTATTCATTAGAGACGGGGAAAAAAAACCCAAAAACCTATTGGGACTATACATATACTATAAATAGGAACAGAGATAAGGCACTAGAACTGATGGTTAAACAAACTAGTTGGAGAAATAACTGAAAAGGAGTCATAAGTTATTTGATATAAATTCTACTTAAATGCCTGTTTTGTTTAGTAGACTAGATTTGACATGAGCTAAAGAGATATATTTCAAAACATTTTATTGTAAGACATTTTAAACAAATGCAAAAGCAAGTAGGATAGTATTATGAACCTCTGTATATCCTTCACTTACCTTAAACAATTATCAGCTCACTGCAAATCATGTTTCATGTTAACCTCAATTACTTCCCCATCACCAACACTATTAGGAAGCAAATCCAGAGGTCTTGTTATTTCATTAATAAATATGTCAATACGTCACATTCTAAAAAAGAAATACTCTTTATTTTAGAAATAACCACGGTATATTTTAAATAAATTATAACTCTTTAATATTTAAATATTAGTCACTATTCAATTTCTGAAAATATCTAAGAATTTTTAAAACATGCTTTATTTAGGTATAGCTTACATTAAAGAAAAACAATCCATTTTTATGTGTAGATTTCAATGATTTTTCAACATATATATTCATCTGTGCAACTACTACCAAAGTCGAGATACAGAACATTGTCCTCATCTCCAACATTTCCTTCTTACTTTCTTCATTTCTACTCCTGTAAACACCAGCTCCAAAGAAACCACTAATCTTCTATCACTATGAATTATTTTTTCAATTTGATTTCTTGTTTTGATCTTTAATATTTCATTTCTTTTACTTTTTATGACTTACTTTTCTTTTTCTAGCTTCTTAAGTACAACTTTGATAATAAACTTGAATCTTTTCTCCTAATGTAGGTATGAAAAGCTGTAAATTCCCCTCTGAACACTACATTAGTTGCATTCCATACATTTTGGTGCATTGCCATTTTATCTTCATTTTGGTCAAAATATTTTCTAATTTCCTTTTGATTTCTTTTAACTTATAGCTTATTTAGAAGTTTGTTGTTTTATTATAAAACATTTGGTGATTTTTGCAGAAATCTTACTGTAATTGATTTCTAATTTATTTCTATTTTGGTAAGAGAATCTGTGATATCAATCATTTTAACTTAGTTGTGACTCATTTCGTTGTTCAGCAGTCTATCTTGGTGAGTGTTCCATGAGTGCTTGAAAAGAATGCGGCTTCTGTTGCTCCTGAGTAGTGTGCTCTAATGAACGCCAATTAATTCAAGTTGATTGTAGTGTTATTCAATCTTTTCCATCTTTACAGACTCTTTCTATTCTATCAATTAATGACAGAATAAAAGAAAATATCCACCTGTGTTTGTAAATCTGTCTCTATTTTTGAAATCACTGCTTCATATATCATGAAGATCTTTTATTGTATGTATAGCCACTTAAAATCACAATGCTCTTGAAGGATTAGTTTATCTTTTATTCTTTTTCTGACATTCATGTTGCCTCATAGTTGTATAGCTACTCCAGCTTTATATGTTTATTGTTTGCATGATATATCTTTTCCCATTCTTTT
>NW_016107906.1:734292-786803 GCF_001604975.1 Cebus imitator
TTTTTTAGCAAACCGAATACATATTATAGTCGTCGTCTTGCAGAAAACTTACAATTTGGTCATGTTCATATCCAGCTTGACAATTCCTGATTTTTAATTGAAGTGTTTAGAACATTTACATTTGATGTAATGGTTAAAATGGTTGAATTTAATTCTGCTACCATCTTATCTGTATTCTGTTTTTCCTACCTAGACTTCATGTCTGTTTTCTTGTTCTGTCTTATTGTACATAAATTATTTTTCTAATTCTATTTCTCTATTACTTTTGTTACTCTAGGATTTAGAATATTCACCTCTAATTTATTACAGCTTACTTTCAATTAATGCTATATCACTACATAACAAACCCTTATACCTTTACACTTGTATAATTTCTCCATTCCTCTCTTTTGTGCTTTTGTTGCCACATAATTTACTACTGCATATATTATAATGCACAAAATGATACATGTTTAATATTTTCCCTTAAATCGGTAAATTATACTTAACAAAAGTTTAATTTAAATAGTTATGGTCACATATGTGTGCATGTGTATGTATGCATGCATGTGTGTGTATGTAAATATGTTTCCTGTGCGAAAGTTATAATCAGCCATTTCTCTGAGGAATACTAGGTTGTTTCAGTGGGAAATTAAGATTCTGCAGTCTGAGTGTTCGGGTGCTCATTGTTACTAAATTGGTCATTATTTGTAAATGCCTAAAAATAGTGAAATGTATTTAGTGAGAATTTTCTCCTTGTTCCTAATCAGTTATCACAAACTTAGCAGCTTAAAACAACACACATTTTGTATGTTTATTGTTTCCTTTACTTTCAATTTTTTTTTTGCAGGAATATAGTTGTCAGTTTGTATTTTCTGTTTAAAAAACTTCAATTAAAATTATTGTAATGTAGGTTTCATGAGATGAATTCTCTAAGCTTCTTTTTGGTTCTAAAAGTCCCTTTTTTGCTTCATTTTTGAAAGATAGAGTCTCTGGATAGGTAACTCTACCTTGCATTTTTTTCTTTTGATACATATAAGTGCCATTCCATTTTCTTTTAGCTTGTATAATTTTAGAAAAGAAGTCTTAATTTATCTTATTTTTGCTGCTCTGGGTGCAGTATGTGTTATATCAGTAGCTACTTTTAAGAATTTCTCTTTTTCACTGGTTTTCAGCAATTTTTTAGTAATACATGTCTTGATGAGTTTTGACTATATTCTTTTTATTTATTTATTTATTTATTTATTTTTTAAGGAAGGAAGGAAAGAAAGAAAAAGAAAAGAAAGAAAGAGAGAGATCAGGAGTCTTGCTGCATTGCCCAGGCTAGAATGCACTCTAAAAATGGGTATTAAAAACCTCTTTTATGCTGGTAATTGTGATTGACAATGGAGACAGGAAGGGATAAGGAGGAAGATAACAAACCACCAGTCAACCAATATTTCACTTAAACCTGTGAAATGCTATGCATTTGCTGAGGAGTGATTTAGTTCCAACTATGTGGTCACTTATAGAGTAGGTGTGATGTGGTGCTGAGAAGAATATATATTCTGTGGATTTGGGGTGGAGAGTTCTGTAAATGTCTATTAGGTTTGCTTGTTCCAGGTCTGAGTTCAAGTCCTGGATATCCTTGTTAATTTTCTGTCTCGTTGATCTGTCTAATATTGACAATGGGGTGTTAAAGTCTCCCACTATTATTGTGTGGGAGTCTTAGTCTCTTTGTAAGTCATTAAGAACTTGCCTTATGTATCTGGCTGCTCCTGTATTGGGTGCATATATATTTAGGATCATTAGCTCTTCTTGTTGCGTTGATCTTTTTACCATTATGTAATGTCCTTCTTTGCCTCTTTTGATCTTTGTTGCTTTAAAGTCTATTTTATCAGAGATGAGAATTACAACTTCTGCTTTTTTTTTTTTTTTTTTGCTCTCCATGTGGTTGGTAAACTTCCTCCATCCCTTTATTTTGAGCCTTTGTGTATCCTTGCATGTGAGATGGGTTTCCTGGATACCGCACTTCTATGGGTTTTGCCTTTTTATCCAATTTGCCAGTCTGTGTCTTTTGATTGGGGTATTTAGTCTATTTACATTTAGGGTTAATATTGATATGTGTGAATTTGATACTGCCATTTAATGCTAGATGGCTGTTTTGCCCGTTGGTTGATGCAGATTCTTCATTATGTTGATGCTCTTTACCTTTTGGCATGTTTTTGGAGTGGCTGATACTGGTTGTTCCTTTCTATGCGTAGTGCTTCTTTCAGGAGCTCTTGTAAAGCAGGCCTAGTGGTGATGAAATCTCTGAGTACTTGCTTGTTCACAAAGATTTTATTTTTCCTTCACTTATGAAGCTTAGTTTGGCTGGATATGAAATTCTGGGTTGAAAGTTCTTTTCTTTAAGGATGTTGAATATTGGCCCCCACTGTCTTCTGGCTTGTAGGGTTTCTGCTGAGAGATCTGCTGTGAGTCTGATGGGCTTCCCTTTGTGGGTAACCTGACCTTTCTCTCTGGCTGTCCTTAGTATTTTCTCCTTCATTTCAACCCTAGTGAATCTGACGATTATGTGCCTTGGGGTTGCGCTTCTTGAGGAATATCTTTTTGGTGTTCTCTGTATTTCCTGGACTTGAATATTGGCCTGCCTTGCTAGGTTGGGGAAGTTTTCCTGGATAATATCCTGAAGAGTATTTTCCAGCTTGGATTCATTCTCTTTGTCACATTCAGTACACCTATCAAAGGTAGATTAGGTCTTTTCACATAGTCCAATATTTCTTGGAGACTTTGTTCATACCTTTTTATCCTTTTTTCTCTAATCTCGCCATCTCGTTTTGTTTCATTGAGTTGATCTTGGACCTCTGATATCCTTTCTTCTGCTTGGTCAATTCAACTGTTAAAACTTGTGCATACTTTGCGAAGTTCTCGTGTTGTATTTTTCAGCTCCATCAATTCACTTATATTCCTCACTAAATTGTCTATTCTCGTTAGTATTTCGTCAAATCTTTTTTCAATGTTCTTAGTTTCTTTGCATTGTGTTAGAACATGTTCTTTTAGTTCACAGAAGTTTCTTGTTACCCACCTTCTGAAGCCTGATTCTGTCAATTCATCACATTCATTCTCCATCAGGCCTTGCTCCCTTGCTGGAGAGGAGTTGTGATTCCTTGTAGGAGGAGAGATGTTCTGGTTTCGGGTGTTTTCAGACTTTTTACACTGGTTTCTTCCCATCTTTGTGGATTTATCCACCTGTTGTCTAGTTGCTGACTTTCAGATTGGGTCTCTGAGTGGACCTCCAGCTTGTTGATGATAAAGTTATTTCTGTTTCTTAGTTTTCCTTCTCACAGTCTGGCCCCTCTGCTGTAGGACTGCTGAGGTCCACTCCAGGCCCTGCTTGCCTGGGGATCACCTGCAGCAGCTGCAGAACTGTAAGGGTTGCTACCAGTTTCTTCTTCTGCTATCTTTGTCCCAGAAGGATACTTGCCAAATGTCAGTCTGAGCTCTGCTTTATGAGGTGATTCTTTGGGTATATGGGGGTCAGGGAGCTCCTTGAGGAGATAGTCTGTCCTTTATAGCTGCTCAAGTGCCGAACTGTGAGCTCCATTGTTCATTCAGAGCTGCTAGGCAGGTACGTTTAACTCTGCTGTTGCAGAACTCATAAACTCCCCCATTTTTTCCCCCAAATGCTTAGTCCCAGGGAATTAGGGCTTTATTTGGGAGTTTCCATTGTGTTGCTGCCTTTTTTTTTTTTTTCTGCCCTGCCCAGCAAGGAGGGAGCCTACCTCCATAGTGGTGGAGTGGCTCGGTAATGGCAGGCGCCCCTCCCCCACAGAGTTGAACCTTCCCTGGTTCAGCTGTACTTGCTGTACTTTCTGTGAAACTCTTAACCCACAGATTTCCAATTGCTATTTTTTTTGTAGGGGTGGGACCAGCCGAGCCTGATCACCTGGCTTCCTGTCTCAGAGCCTTTTTTTTTTTTTTTAGTTGAATGGTTGACTCTCTCCAAGTGTTCCAGTTGCCTGTTGAAAATGTGCCAGGATCTGTGTGATTCCCATGCAGCGACCCATTGTGCTGGCTGAAACAGTGGTGTTGAGATGCGTGGCGCTTTTTTGCCTGGCAATCTCCTGGTCTGGCCCCCTGTTTCAGTCCCCTTTTTAATCAGCTGAATGGGAGACTCTGCCTTCCCGGAGCTCCAATCACCAACCAAAAGGGCACCCAGTCCTATGTATTTTGTGTTGAGAACCGCCGTGCCAGGATGCCGGCAAAACAGCCGCATTGGCCAAAAGAGTCGTGCTGGCGACCCATGGGGCTCCTCCGCCTGGGTATCTCCTGGTCCGTGGGCAACAAAATACATCTGGAAATGCGGCGTCCACTCACCCTCTGCACTTTCACTGGGAGCTGCAATCCTTAGCTGCCCCTAATTGGCCATCTTGGATCTCTCTCTGAGAGAGATCCAATTCTTTTTATTTTTAAAGCAAAAAGATCATAAGTTTATACTAATACTTCTTATTCAAATTCAGGCATACAAGAATTTTGCTTTATCTCACATGACTTATACTGGTACCTTCTTTCTCCTGTGTCCAAAATTCCATTTCTCAACAACATACTTTTTAGCATCCTCAGATCAAAATACAGATGTCTGAGGACAATAATACCAGTAATAACATGTTTGAAATAGCTTAAATTTTTCTTCTGCATTGTTTAAATCTAGAGTATGCTACTAGTTATATTTGTCAATTCACTATTTTTTAAAGCTCCTTGGAATAATTCCTGCAAGTGTGTATACAAATAAGCTTTTTTTTGGTTTGTTTCATTTTATTTTAACATTTAAGGCCTACTTTAAATTTCGCATTTTATAAATATGTAAAATTTCCCTGACTCAAGTGTCAAATCTATAAAATACAGCACATTGAATAAAGAAGAGAATATTCTATTCCTTGCCCATTCACTATTGGTGGTTATTCCCATTTAACTCCAGACCCTTGGCCCTAGTCAACCAAAAGTAAACTTTCTGTCTCTAAGGATTTGTTTATTCTGGACATTTCATATAATTAGAACCACAAAATATATGGCTTTTTGTATCTGACTTTTTCCTTTGCCATAATGTTCTAAAGGTATGTCCGTGTTGTGGCATATTTCAGTACTTCATTTTTATGGCTGAATAATATTCACTGTATGGGTGTTACACATTATGCTTTTTCATTTATTAGTTGTAGACATTTTGGATATTTCCAGTATTTTACGAATAATGCTATAAACATTTGTATATACATTTTTACACGGATACTTTTAATTTTTCTTGAATAAATACATAGGAGTGGAATTTCAGGGTGACGTGTTAAATCCAGGTTTAAACTTTTGAGAACTTTTGAGACTTTTTGCAAAGTGGTTGCATTGTTTTACATTCCCACCAGCAGTATATAAATATTTTAATTTCTCCACATTTTTCCAACACCTGTTATTATCTGCATTTTTTGTTACAGTCATCTTAGCAGTTATGAAGTGGCATCTCATGTTTTTTATTTGCATTTCTTTGATGGCTAATGCCATTGAGTATGTTTTCATGTGTTTATTATCTATTTATAACTTCTTCAGGGAAATGTCTATTCAGATTCTTGGCCCACTTTCTTCTCTCTTTTTTTTACCCACTTCGTGAAACCATTTGAAAAAACTCGTTTATCTTTTATAATTTTTAAAGTAAACAAGTACGCATAAATGAATATGTCCTCTTACCTCATAAATGGCAGCTTGTCATATGCACTTGCTTTTTGCACTTGTTTTTGGTCATGATGATTCTTCCATAATTACATACAGATAAATTCTTCATTCCTTTTTAAATCAGTGTACTAATGTGCTGTGGAGGCATGCCATACTTTTTTTTTATAGTATAAATGTGCCATACTTTGTTTAATTGATTGCTGATTCCCTGCTTTTGAACATTTGGAGTGTTCACAATTTGTGTACCATTTCAAATAATAAAGATGCATAGAATAAGCTTCTGTATCCAGTTGTATATTTGTGTAATATATCTCTGCAGTTGGTTCCTAAAAGCAGTGTTTATAGATCAAATTATAAATAAATATATACTTTTTCTAGATGTCTCCAAATCTCTTTTACTAGGTATTGAACCATTTAAAAGTCTTACCGGCATCGTATGAATATTCTTATGTTTCATCCAAAATTGTGTGGTCAAAGACTCAATGTTTTCAGTCTGTCAGGAGAGAAATAGCAGGTCCATGCACTATTAATTAGCATTTTCTTATGGTTAAGAGTCATATGCAATTAATTTTCTATGAAAGTTCTGTTCATATTTCTATCCCATTTTTTTTTCTTTTGGTCTGCATCACAGATTGTTTTTCTGTTGTTTCTTCTTACTATTATTTTTTTTAACAAAATATACATCACACGTAATGGAATTTTTTCTCTCTATGTGTGTGTTTGTGTGTATGTGTAAGTCCTGCCATTTAAGGCTCTTTCATGATCACTCACTGTCACTGTCTAAAGGGACAGAATCATGAGAAAATTATACTTTTTTTCACATTATAAACATTGGCATCTGTGCCTGTAAAAAATATTTGTCTCTCTCTTAGGCCCCGGGCATAATTATGGACTTTCATTGGTTAACATCAATATGCCTCTCTGGGTCCTACATTATACCCCTTTAAAGTTATATTTCCTTTACCTAGATGTATCTTTATGGGTCTTTTGTGGATGACCCAATTCTTTAATGTTGTAAAGGGCCAAATAGTTTGACCTGGGAAGTCTGTTTTTTTTTGTTTTTGTGTGTGTGTGTGTTTTTTTTTTTTTTCCATAACATTACTAAGCTACTTCAAACACAATCTAGAGTTTTGTCACTATCAATATCACAAGACTATGATTTGCTCATTATTTCTCTTACTTGAATTGATCTAGATAAGATATGCAGAATGGCAGAAAATGTCTATAAGTTTCCCTAGCGGCCAAAGTAAGTTCTTAATGAAATTTTATGAGATGATGAAAATGATCTTTACTAACAATCCTTTATTAGTAATCACAAAGATACTCTAAGAGATTGTTTCAACTTGAGCTTGCTGCTGTAGGATACTTTCTCTTAGAGAACATTGTTTGTTTTTTTGCAGGAGGTTAAATGGATATTCCTGTATGTGAATATTGGGATCCTTTTCCTTAAAGGGCTAATCTCAGGAGGGGTTTGTATTCCTAAAATAGCAGTCAGTTACAAACCTAAAATCTCAGTGGTTTAGTACAGTGTTTATTTCTTGCTGCTATAAGGTCTATCTAGTATGTGTTCATTTCGCTTCTCTGTTTTGTAAGATACAGCTGAAATACATATCCTCAAAGTCAGCTTGATAGGAGAACATAAGGGTTAAAAAGACACACTGGTTTTTAAATCCTGTGTCCTAAAATGAAGTATCACTTCAGCTCATAGCCTAAGGGCTAAAAGTAGTTACTCAGGTTCAATCTAACTATAAGGGAGACTGGGACATAAGTGCATGGATGTTTGGTGTGTTGACTATAGTTTGAATGTTTGTTCCTTTTAAAAACCATATTGAAATTTAATCCCTAATGTGGCAGTATTGAGAAATGAGGCCTTTAAGGGGTGACTGGATCATGAGGGCTCTTTCCTTATGAACAAACTAATTTATTCATTGATTAATGGGTAAATGTATTAATGGGTTATTATGGGAACGGGATTGGTGACTTTATAAGGAGAGGAAGAAAGATCTGAGCTGGTACACTTAGCCCTGTCACCATGTGATGCCCTGTGCTGCCTCAGGACTCTGCAGAATGTTTCTACCAGGAAGAAGGCCCTCACCAGATGTAACCCCTCAACCTCGGACTTTTAAGCTTCCATAAGTATAGAAAATAAAGTCTTTACCTTTGTAAGTTACCCAGCCTTAGGAATGCAGTTATAAGCAAAAAAAAAATCTAATGCAGTTTTCATAGGGATTATCAGAAGGAAAGCCTTTTTGCACTGAAGGGTGGACTCTGAGAATTGTGCCACAGCACTTTGAGAAGAATGGGTTTGGAAGACCTGGAGAAGAGTACAAAAAATATGGAAGTGACCAGAGAAATGAGCCACACCAAAATGGCAGCAGGCTAATTCATATGACATCACATAACAAATATAAAATTCCCTATAATGGGGACTGAGTGATACATTTCTAGGAGCACTTATGTTTGGCATTAGTTTTGAAGTGTTTTGCTTTATGCTATAATTACATTTTTCTATTGTGGTAGGAACAACTAACATGTGATCTACCCTATTAATTTTTTAAGTATACAATATAGTATTGTTAACTATAGACACAATGTTATACTGCAGATCTCTAGAACTTAATCATATTGCATGAGCAAACTTTGTATCTATTGAATAGCAACCCTCTCCACTCACTCCCTGGCAACCACTCTCTGCTTCTATGTGTCTATTTTATATACCTCATAAGCATTGGTATCATGCATTGCACTCCCATGTTCATTGTACTGTAATTACTTTTCATTATCCACAAATAGTAAGTGAAGATACTACAGAGAATAGCCTTGTATTATTGGTAGATGATCATTTAGGGGGAACACAGAGAATGAGACTCTTTCCAGTAGGGCATAAAATGTGGTAGATAGAGAAAATTCTCAGATATAGAGAAAAGCAAGGGAACATAATTAAAATCAAGGTGTCAGCAGAAGTTAGGGTGAGAGATTCCAGGAGCTTATAAGCCAGCCCTCTCCTCTACTCCTGAATTCTGGCAGAAAAGTCTTGAGTAGAGCACCAGAACTCCCACCCCAGAACAAACATGACATGGTTCTAACCATGTAAAGGAAAGAGTGGCCTGTAAAGTTGGAGGATTCAGAATTTTCTTGGTTAAGCAAATAATATACCAATTATTGACTTGATATTTAATAGAAATTATGCTATAAAATTTACAATTTTTATCTAACATAATAGGTATTAGCCTACCTATTTACAATTTTTATCTAACACAATAGGTATTAGCCTGCCTATTTTACAGATTAGATAACTGCTGCTCTGAGGGTTTAAATCACTTGCTGCGCATGTGTGTGCACATGTGTGCACATATGCCTATACTGGAAATGAATGCCTTAGATTCCATTCTTCTCCTACCAAAAACTATATACTGATTTGCTAAGTTTTGCCATCAATCACATCAGAATTTGCTGGAACTTACCAAAACTTACTGAAACTTGGTATTTGTACATAACAGATATCAATGGCATGTACTCATTTTGTTGAAGAAATGCCAAGGAATACCACTATACTGCCCAAGGTGTTGATGAGATCGTTTCTAGATTTTTTTTTTTTTTTTTGAGAAACTGTGTGGAGGTTTGAGATAGTATTTTCTTGGCTAAATCAGTTTTAACTGCAGCTACACACATCTCAGATTCATGATACATCTAATGAGGCCAAGATATATTTAGTTGTTGAAGATGAGGAATTAAAATGTTATATTGGAATAAAATATATTTAATGGCTTAAGCTAGGATAATGCAGTAGAATGCTAGTGCCCAGGCTTTAGGAGCCATATCATCCTAATTCTTTGCCTGTAGAATTCATGCTTGAGAAAAGCTAGTGTATGGAGAAATCCTTTTACAAATTGCTTGATTTCTACCAGCTACCAGTGAATAAGCAATCTGTTCTTGCATTAATAGGCTGCTACCTAGAGGAAACACTTAGGCAAAATTGCACACTGTCTTAAAATTCTGGAAAGCAAAAATGTCAAAGATGCCCAATTTTACCAAGCTGGTCTCTGAATCCTAAACTGCTTATTAAGACTTGCATGATTGGAACACATGTGGAACTCAACAACCAATGTATCCCATATGGAGCAAGTAGCCAAAACCAAGAACTAAAGTATATATATGGTCCTTTGGTTGGAAAACAGATATTATTATGTTGTCTTGTTTAGTGGACTCTGTTATGCTTGATTGGGCAAGTATTTTGTTTATTTTTGCTGACTGCCATACCTTAAATGCTAGTCTCTGCTTAAAGTAAGAATACTTCTAAAAGGATATATAAGTTTACATATCAAGACATGCTTACCGAAATCATGGTCAGCTTCATTCTGTTTTATAGCTCATCGCCTGGTGCTTACCAAAACTTGCCCTTCCAAACTACATTTCACCTTTCAGTAGCTATATACTCATTAAAAAAAACCTTCTGGAATAATTCAATCCCACAAACATGTGGTTATCTTACACTTTCGTAATGTATGCTCTCTAACACCAAAGAAGCTGTTTTGATTACTTTATAGAAACTATACAATGCTCTCTTAAGTTATGCATTCTAGTGGTAAAACTATCCTTTTTTCTTGCCTGAGTCGAAATAAAAGTTACATGTAAGCAATATTAAGTGCATGGCTAAATGTTAGTAAAAAAAAATGTCAATAAAAAAAGGTAAGGCTGAGCAATCAATTTATATCTGGTTCAGAGCATGTTACAAATACCAAGAGATTTTAAAGTGTTGAAAATGAATCACAGCAGCATTCATGACTGAGCAGCAACAGGGAGTGATATAAAGTTCCCAGCTTGGGGTTTTCTGTGGATTTCTCCCTTTGCTATGCAATCAATCATGTGCGGTATTGCATTCTCTCCATTTCTGCATTCATCACTGTGTTGGCAATTGCACTGGGGAAATTGGGCAGAGTAGAGGAGAAAAGGAATCTGGTTGGATTCTTTAGTGACATAAGTGTCAGGTCTTTTCCTTTTAAATTGAGGTTGGGAATTCTGTTTGATTTAGAGATGCATTTATGGACATACAAAATTGTGGAAAACTCAGATTTTGTTGGTGAATATCAGAACATAAACACTTAATATGGGGAATCTGTTATGGTAAAGCAAAAATTTGGACAAAAATGCACTGTTTAAGAACTTTAGTAGGTAGGAGCTAGAACAACTCTATCAAAGTGTAGAAATGGTAGACCCAATGTATTAACATCTACCCTGTGCAATGTTCTGTGCTCAGTGTTTGGAGAGATAGAACATCTTGTCTTATTTCAGGAGCGGAAAATCTGGTGAATCAACTGAGTATATAGCAAGGGACAGACAAAGAATTTAGGAGGAAAGAAAAGATATTGATAATTGAAAGAAGCATTTGAAATACGGGATATTTTATGGGAAGCATAAGAATGGGAGTTAGAAAAAAGTACAGAGTGAAGAAGTAGAGGCAGGAGTGGGCAATGCTCCTGCATGGAAGAGGGCATGGGTCAGCCTATCTGGAATGGGGGCCAGCCATAGCCATGCTTTGCGAGTATTTTATCAGTCACAGGAAACAGAGGAACACAATTACATGCAATACAGAAGTTTTTATCTTTTGAAAAAGTATAAGAAAATAAGGTAAAAGTTTTTCCTTTCCAGAAAAACCTTTTTTTTTTTTTTGAAAAATATTTGGTTTTCCACCTAAGAGGTGGTCAGTATTCTGGTAGTTCCTCATGTTCAGCATATAATGTAAGGCTAGAGAGAGCCTGGACTTTAAGTCTCTTATTCACTCCTACATATGTGTTTGCCTGTGTTTCTTTTGTACATGAGAAATTAATCTGTCAATTATTTTTGATGTATCATAGCTATTCAGCTTCCTAGCAATTTAATGTTCACTTTTGAATGATAGTGTTATGCATTTAATGTTTGTGCCCCTCCCTCCCAAATTTACATGTTGAAGCCTTAACCCCCAGTGGCATTTGGAGACTGGGCTTTTGAGAGGCAATTACAATTAGATTAGCTCATGAGGACAGGGCCCTCATGATGGGATTAGTGGCCTTATAAGGAAAGCAAGAGAGAGATTCTCTCTTCTCAAGGCACTCAAGGAAATGAAAACATTTTATTCCAAAATACATTTCTTGGACATATTTTGAGATGGTGCCAAAGGGCTAGCAGACTGAAATAGCCCTGCAAAGTTGTCTTTGTGGGGGAAATCTGTCTATAAATCTGTAGAAAATTGGGATGCATGTGGCTTGCCCTTTCCTTCTCAGGATCTAGAAAAGATGAACTGAGAATCCGATACCTTCAAGGGTCTGAAAGAGACATTTACTATAGATTCTCTCTGAGGGCTGCTCCCATAACGTTTCATCTATGTAATGAGACCACCTTTGCTAGCCAAGCCTCTCCTCTCCTTCCCATAACCTGTGTTGCCGTGAACTCCTGATTTACCACTATATCCTCTTTTTGCCCATGCTTTGAGCCTGCCCTCTTTCTGTAACCATAAGCTTCTCTACCCCACTGGGGAAATGGGTCTTCATTCTGAAAGCTCCCGTGTATACATGTTAAGTAAATTTGGATGCCTGTTCTCCTACTAATTAATCGGGTTTTGTGATTTGGTTTCTCAGTTAACCTTCAGAGGGTCAAAGGGAAAGTTTCTCCTTGACCCATATAATGCGCACACGTGTGCATACACACACACACACACACACACACACACACACACTTAGGAAAGGTCACAGGAGAACATAGTGAAGAACTGGCTATCTGCAACCCACGCAGAGAGATCTTTCACCAGGAACTGAATAGCCAGCACCTTGGTTTTGGACTTCCCAGCCTCCAGATCTGTAAGAAAATAAATTTCTGTTGTTTAGACCACCTAGTAACTGGTATTATTGTTATGGTGGCCCAAACAGGCTAATATAAACAGGCAATTTTTTGAAAGTTGTTTGGTATAGGAAATTATTTTTCTTTGAAAATGGCATCTGGGGAATCAGTGGCTCAGGACGTCTCTAAAATCTGCTAGTTGGGGTTGAAATTTGAAACTTCCGTTGAAAAGCCAATAGCATCTTAGTTTACTGGCTTTGGTTCAGCAATGACTGTAGTCTTCACTATGAAATCTGTTTCTAGATTTTAAACCTGGGCTCTGTTGGAAGTATCTGGATGTGGTGGGTCTTGGTGTAATTCAAAGAGCCCACTTATATTTTGCTTTCTGAGAGCAAAAAAAGCTTACACTCCTTCAAACAACATATAACCATGAAGTTCCAGAAAGATTTTCGGCCATTTTCTTGTTTTTAGGAATGATATATCTAAAACAGAAGAATAGACTTTCCTTAAATATACTCAAAATATATTATGCCTGGGTTTCCGAGTTCCTGAGTTTCTCACATAGGTACATCATAATTAGAGGCTTAGTTACTTTAAACAAACCCTCCTAGACCAAACTGGTATTAAGGAACTTTCATTTATTTTTTATTCATCAAGAGCAGAAAGTACGTTATTGGCTGGAGAAGCAGTCAATTTGGTTTTATGCAGATGCTGCCTGCCACATGATTTTATTCCTTAGTTATTATTCAATCATGCTAATGAACACTGTATTATAAAATTTTTCTTTCCATTAAAGAGCATCTATTTAGCTCCTCTGTAACTAAAACACCCATTATAATTTAAACATAAACTGATACTTACTATTAAATACATGATTTCATAATCTCAAAAAATAGAAAAAAGGGTAAATTCAATTTTTTGTTACATTTGAATGTATCTAAAGTGGCATTAGAATTTCATTGATATGATATGACTATGATACAGAAATATATCTTAGAGAAATGTGAGAAAAATTCCATGTGGTAATCATAGGTTATGTCTCTTGGTTAATTTCAATTAAGATAATTCCTATATCATGGGTGCCTATTCTGAATTTCAGAGAGACCCAGGAGTAACAGAAGAGATCAAGAATACTGTGACATAAAAATATTCTACAAAATAGATATTTAACAAGAAATAAAAGGTATATGAGTAATCTGTAAAGTGTTTGAAGATCTAACTTTCTTCGAGATCTAACTATTGTTAGAAAGTTTCTTCAAGATCTAACTATTGTTAAGAAAGATTCCTAGGACACGTATATGCAAAAGTTAGAAGTAATGTACGTTATTAGGGAATCAACTGCTATTTGAGTTATATTCTGATTGAGTGAAATTTTTGTTTCCAGTTTCGTTAGTTTAAGGAAAATCTACACATGTGGAGTGAAGTGAAGAATTAGGCAGTTTCACAGGCAATTTAGGACAAATTGTTACTTTTTGAGGGGATTAGACGGAAAATTGTTTATATTCTCAATGTCATTCTGGAGCAGAAGTTCCCAAATAATGTCTCTAGGATATCCTTTCCATAATAAGAAATATAAAATACCATGAGAGTTAAAAAAAAAAAAACACCTATGGCTAAATATTTCAGAACACAGCTTATATACTTAAAGAGCTTTTTTCTGTAAGACTTTCAATATACTTTAATGTATGCAAGTACTTTGGGACTCTTTGAGCTGGAGACAGTATATATTAGAAATAACAGTAAGTTTTGATAGCATTAGGAAGGTATTATGGCCAGGAGGCCCAAGAGCTTCCTAACTTGGTTTGCACTAATCACATTTTCTCTTCATGTAGTCTCCAGAGGAAGCGGTGTACAGAAGAAGCAATAACAATAATAAATAGAAACTCAGAGTACCATTTTAATATTAATAATGTGAATGTCTGATACTTCTCCAATGAGGTTTCTTAAATATGCTGGTAAGATGGGCAGAAATAAATGATCTCTGTTCTCTAACCCAAACTTACCAATGTGATTCCATTTATTCAAAGACCAATATAACCAGCTGAAATAGGCTGCAAGCCAGTTTACCATATATTTAAATAAAAGTAGGAAGAAGATGGTAGACCTACTCTGAGTAAATACTAGAATAATTCTGAACTCAATCTATAAATGAAATGCATAAAAGAACAAAAAAGAGAAAAGCCAGATAGATTGCAGGTTTCACCAAAGTGCATGGCAGGCAGTGCTGGAAGAAAGCAACACAGAGAAAGAAAGGCCAGAGGGCTGGGTCTGGAGAAGAGGCTCGGTTTAGTTAACCTGGGCAGCTGCAACCAAAACAGGTGTTTAAGGGCACAGTGCTATAAGCGCATGCTCTAAAGCATCATTTACCCCACCCGATAATAAACTGGGCTAAAATTAGTGTTCTGAAATCTGTCCAATCAGAATAATAAATCCTCGTCTTTGAAGAAAGGAGAGAGAGAAAAGATTTTTAAAAAGGAGTATGCACCAGCCCTACAGATGCATAGTTTTCCAAATGCATTGACCACAGAGTCTTTTTTTATTCAAGAGGAGTCTCTTAAGGATCAGTTTTTACTGAAAATACGTTAGAAAATAGTGCATTATTCTTTTACATGTATTCTTAAAACCATTGCCTAGAATAAAGTATCATAAAACCTGTCCTTTCACAGCATTTTAACATAATACATTTAAACTGTGCAGTTTCTGAGACCTGGAATATGAAGTGTTACCTATCTAGAGATGTTTTAGATCAGGAAAATTCCCCATTTTCTGGGAAGGTGTAGCAGAGTAACCTTTTCTGTATCTGTGACTTTGATGCTGGATATGTGGAGGATATGTGGAGCTGGATGTATGGAGGAATGCTTAAATTCAGCAAAGCATCTAGCTACCACTGTTACCATGAAAACTGTTGAAGTTACCTTGAATAGGAGAGGATACATGTGTTGCATGGTTTGCGCTAGATGACTTCCTGTACGAGTCTCTCTCTTTTTTTTAATCAGAGAACAGTTGCTTCTGTTTACAGTCTACCAGTTTTTCTAGCTTCTGCAACGTATTTAGGCTTCTGTTTTGAGTGTCCTAACCAGCTAATGAAAATGTGGCGTCATAAAGCCATCATCTCTTCCTTTGTTACTTATTTACTGTTTTTACTATTTATAGGAAGGAGTTAACTAGTATTAATTTTCAGACAACCCTTAATTTTCTTAGAGAATTCAAAAAAACGCTCCCATATACAAGCTAGGTTTTTATGTACCAAGAGGCAAGTTCACCTTGTGAGTATTTTGTTTGCATGGTTTTCCATTTCTTTGCAGTTGTGGATAACTTCCATCAGCATATTCCTTGAAATGAGCTTGCAGTATTTGTTCTATATTTTATGTTGAAATTGGGCTCCTGTCTTTTGCAGACAAATGACCTGTTAACATATTGTTTTTGAAGCACAATTTGCATTTCTGTGAACCAGGGATTAGGCATTGTGTGTAGATTAGGAATAATTTATGTCTAATTAATAATTGATGTTTTCCTCTATTCTGACCGAGATTTTGTTCTGCATAATATGAGATGAGCAGAGTACTCTCTAGTGATGTCAAGAGAAAACATTTTTCAAGAGCAAACCACACTAAAACACTGAAATCAGCTGCAGTGGGGCTTTTAACCACTTCACTGCTAAATAATTGAGCCAGAATTTTTTTTTCACTATTCTTGTCTTCTCAAATTAGAAATTGTATGCATACAATAATCTTCTAAGTATCCAAAACTCAAAAACGTTGTAACCTCATATATCTAGAGGGCACTGATAAATTGAAAAGGACACCCAAAGACCTCTAGGCAATAAAAATAGAGGCCATAAAGCTCATACATTAATGCTCACTAATTTTTGTCAGGGGAAAGTCCCTCAGGTGTTCATTTAAAGCAGAATTAATCTACATACAGTTTTTACAAGTACTTTTTAAAATTTCTAAGATTTATTGTAATAAATTCTAATAATACAGAAGTATTTACAGTAAAAAGTAACTCTCTTCACTCCCATTCAATTTCCCAGCAGTGATAAATATGATTTCCAGTCTCCTTAAAATTCAGCAAGCCTGACTATTTTATTTCTTAGATTAAAACAGCTGGTTTAGAAGAGCTGAGAAAAGCACAGGGAGGGAGTTAGAAGCCTTAACAGTCTATCTGTATGATGAGAAAAATAAAAAGGAACAAAAAATGAACACACCAAAAAATAAAAAATAAAAACCCCACAGTCACAAATTCTCCAACATAGTGACAATTCAGGAGAGTTAGTTTACACTAGGTTTCAAGCATTACTTTTAAATGAAGTATTGCAAGAGTGTGTTTAAGTAAGAGCAAAGTATTCTGGCAGCATTTTTCAAAATGTGAGAATTAGAGCCAGAGTTACATGAAATACTGTACGTTTAGCACAGAGCTAGCACTGAAAAAGGCTCTCATTAGTGTTATCTACCCTCAGTTTTTCTTTCTTGGTTTTAATACTTTTACCCACCTTTCAAATCAGGAACCCATATTCATAATGAAGCCAAGATATTCTCATCCCAAAATGCCAAATTGCGATATGAAAATACATGAACATTTACCACCATCTCATGTATATGATACTCCTTTCTCAATTTTTCACATGCTCAATATTTTGCTCATAGGCCTCATCATAACATCCTTTCAATCCATCACCTGTCTGCTGGTTTCCCCAGTTGCTACCTCTTAGGCTTGACTCCATCGTGTATCATTGTAGTCATTTTCTTCCCACTGACTAAGAGGATCTTGACATTCTCCTTATTTTGACTACATTTTAGAGAGGTTTCTTCTTGACTCTAGGCTCCGAGGTCCCTATTCTTTAAGAATGTACATTTAAAAAAAAAGTGTGATTTGTAATTTAAAATTCTTTCTGTGCCCCTTTGAGATGTAAATTTTTTGAAATGCCTCTTGCCACGTTACAACCCAGGTATAGAATTTCTTAAGGACCTGGGCATCATTCTTTTGAAATGTAATCATCAAGGAAGATAGCACCCTTACCTCCCAGTCTCTGTGGGAGAGAAGGAGGCTGATTTTAGTAGGTGCCTTGCTCACAGTTGTAGATCTATCATTCGCTATGAAGATAAAGAAAGTTTACTTTTTCTTTTGGTACATCGAGTTAGCAAACACAGTTAGGCTAAGATCTCCCCGTCTCAGTGGAGTTAAGTTCGGACTGACTGCTAGTTCTTCTCCCTTATTGCGGTAGCCTTGAATAAAGTCTCTACTCCCTTCTCAACTTTGGTGTATTTCTGTTTCAGTGCAGTCAATGTATTGGTCTATCTTACCTTCCTTCTGCTTTTCCAACTCCCAATGTCATATCAAATCAATATTAAGCTTTTCTACAATTAATTACATCCAGTCCACTGTGAATGACTATAGGAAATCAGATAATGATGTGAATTACTGTTAGTGCAAAGTAGTAGACTCTCTTCTCTCATTTGTGTGGAATTTCACCACTCTCCTTAACCCAATTAGCTGTCAGCTATGCTAATCCTAGATACTGTTAGTGCAAAGTAGTAGACTCTCTTCTCTCATTTGTGTGGAATTTCACCACTCTCCTTAACCCAATTAGCTGTCAGCTATGCTAATCCTAGATACTTCCACTGGAGGGGTGGTGAAACTTTATACATTTGGTAACTTACATTTTAATCAATTTCATTTCTTTCTTTCTAGATATTGTCATAGGATCTTTAAAATGACTATAATATTCCTCTATTTAGACTTTTAAATGATTCCCATTGCCTTTAGAATAATTCTAATTTAGAAAAAAACTTTCTGTCATTCACCCTTTCCTATGTATCACAATCTTTATCTTTCATCATGTCCTACAATATAGTCTGTGCTACAGTCATAATGAATTGGCATTTATAACATATTAATGCCTCAGAGTATTTTATATTTCCCAATTTTACTGACACGGTTCCATTTCCTCATGCATATACTCATTCATTCAGCTGCCTTTATTAAGCATGCATTGTACCTGTCCACCAATTTTCCTTCTTCTATTTGTGCCTGATAACACTGTCTCCTTTTCAAGATTCAGCTTAGTGCCTATATAATAAAGCATTTTTAACCCTTCCTATTGAGTAAAGTTAATCTCCTTTTCTATTTTTCCCGACTCTACTCTCTTACATTCTTCTATCATGTAACATGTAACACTTTTGGAACTTGTTTACATATTTTATGACTAAAGAGCCAGAACCTATTTTGACTCTCAATAAATGATATTTTGGTTGGGCATGGTGGCTCACGCCTGTAATCCCAGCCCTTTGGAAGGCTGAGGTGGGCAGATCAAGAGATCAAGACCATCCTGGCTAACATGGTGAAACTCCGTCTCTACTAAAAATACAAAAATTAGCTGGGCATGGTGGTAGGTGCCTGTAGTCCCAGCTACTTGATAGGCTGAGGCAGGAGAATCACTTGAACCCGAGAGGCAGAGATTGCAGTCAGCTGAGATCATGCCATTGTACTATAGCCTGTCAACAGAGTGAGACTCCATCTCAAAAAAAAGAAAGAAGGAAAACAATATTTTGGTAGGTAGAGGAACAAATTTCCCCATTTTGGCTGACGTTGAGTGATTTTTCTCTTTTGAATTAAATCCATTAATTTATATGTCTGTACCTATTGCTTTAGTAATGATGTTGTAGGCTTGATTTCAACCCTTGCTTAGTGACCTTATTGACTGGTCTGTCCCTTAAACGAAGACATGATACATACACTTCATAAGATGGTCTGTTGATAAAAACATCCTTGAACCTGTTAAATTTTTGAAAAAAACACTTTACAAAAATAATTACAGAAGCATCTTGTTTAACAATAGCCCTCAGTGCATGAAACATTCTGAATAAACAAGTTTTATCAGTAGCTAAATATTTTAAATACTCTGACTTTAAACTATTGTTTTATTCCATTTGTTTTTTACGTCTTGAGATGGGGTCTTGCTATGTTGCCCAGGCTGGTATTGAACTCCAAGGCTCAAGTAATCTGCCTGCCTCAGCCTCCCAAAGTGCTGTGATTATAGGCATGAGACACTGTGCCCTGTCTAAAATTTTTCTGGTCAAAGAAAATATTTTTGATATTTATTCTATGTGCCATTGATTTTTAATTAGAATATGCAGAATAGAATTTTCTGCCTTTTAATATCTTTTTTCTCATATGAGGGTCATCGTTTGAACTGCCTGTGATATAAAGTTAGGGTGCTCTCTGGAGTAGCTCAGTATGTCACAACTGTGAGCCCACTGGCAGCTGTCTGCATTTCTCTTATGGACCTTCTCTATTATATATTGCTTTTTGGGAGTCTGAAAATCATACATTTCAACTTGTCAAAGTTTTATGTAAAACAATATCAAGAATACACTAAGCCTAGGCCTGAGGGTCCTGTTTTCAAAAAGATATAACAATTTTACCAATAGAATCTGTGATAATGTATTTGCCTGGTCAAAAGTTAAAACTGAAAAATAAAACAAGGAAAAACCTTATCTTATTAGTTTAGATTCCAGATTGTTTTGTTTCCTGGAGAGTTGAGAAGTAGATAGACAAGCTTTATTGATTGGTTCTGATACTGAGATCTTACAAAAATACTTTTATCATATAGATGTTTTATTATAGCTAATTATGATTAGAAACCCTTTCAAGGCATTTTGAATGAAACCAGATACACTGTATATTTATATTAGAGAATAGTTATTATGCATGCAATTGGGATTATCAGAAAGAAATATTTTTTAAAAACCTCTTATACTTATTCAGCCCTCAGCTTGTTAATTAACTGACATTAAAAGCTGAACCTCAGTTTCCTTATTGCACATTGGTCTTCTGAAGCTTGACTGTGCCTAATTTGATATCTTAAAAGAAAATGCAGTTTTGTCTCAAAAAAAAAAAAAAAAACTGTGTTAGATTGCAAAGTTGGATATTTTACATGACCACAATTTCTTATTGACTGTAACACAGTCAGCATACCTAGTTTGGTGGAAAAGATGGTGTAGTAAGTGGTATGGTAAACTTTATTTATTCTAACATGTAAAAAAAAGCATAAAAGATAATTGTTTGTTTTCTGACACTTCATGAATTAGTTGTGTACAATGGTAAGAAGGACATCCAACAACCAGCGTTTCCTTAGGGATGCAGTTACATAGTAAGATGGCTTTCTGAGAACATATATTTGGGTTAGGTGAGAGTGATACGGAAATTGGAGGCTTGGAAATGTTCTGCAGAAGCATCTGCAGATAGGTTCTGTGCATGTCATGAACCCACCTAAATTGGAGGAGTGCACTTGAAAAAAGGCATCTTCCATGTGAGGAATTTAATTGAGAGGAGTCCCTAGAGATAAGCAAATTTTGACTTGCTATTGATGAAGAAAATAGAGTATTTGAATTTAAAAATTAAGTATGAATTCATAGGAGGACTGGATTAAAATGGTAGTGGGAACCACTCATCTCTGTATTCTTTCTAATCCAAACACTAGAAATAACAGATGATATTGGTATGCTCACACACATACACACACACACACACACACACACACACACACACCCCCTCATAAGGATGACGATATAGCTATAAATACCATTACCGGAACACAATTATACTATCACTGGAACTTCTCTAAGGAAACCTTGTACTCACAAGCTGTCATTCTCCATTTTCCCCCATTCCCTGTACCACCTCCAGACTTAAGCCATCACTAATCTACTTTCTGTCTCCAATTAGCCTACTCTGAACATTTCACATAATCTATAAACTACTTTTGCAAACCTTTTAGAAGTTTAAAATTATCTCAAAATAAAAAGCTGTATTTACTTTTCTATTCTTTTTGGAAATATTTTTTTCTGAATAATTTGTTCTTGTGTATAGAACAATATTAAATATGTTACATAATTAATGTAAAAATAGAATAACTAGTTTGCATGTGATATAAAAAAAACTCTTAATTTTTTGACTCAGGAGCCAACATCTTAATATTGCCACCCAATGGACAAGTCTTAATTTATTTATTTCTACATCTGCTCCTGTGTATAGCAGAGTTTCTAGCCTATATTAGGTACTTAATAAATTTTTGTTGAATGAATATCAGCATATATGTATATAGATAAATGAATATGTGGATGAATCATTTCACATTATGTAAGCATAAAATTGGTTTAATTAAGTGGGTTTCAAAATTGGTTCATTTTATGGATTTTTAAAAATAATTTCAGCTTCATTCTTTTTTTACATTATATAGAATCAGAACATTTAAATTTTAGTCCTGGATCTGCTCTTTCCTAAGTTTTTTTAATCAAATGATTGAATCGTATAAGTAAGCCTCACTTAATTTACCTAAAAGTCACAATGATAATATATTCCTACACCAACTCATGTCATTATTGTACAGATCTTGTGAAATCATGTACTTTCTAAAGACTTGTATAGAAAATTATTATAATATATGAAGAACTGTTAACTTGGGAGATACATTTTCATATGATGATATGAACTATTTTCAAATATCGTTAATGCATGCCTATGTGAATCTGCTTAGAGTATGCAGCAGTAATAAATAGTTAAGTTTCCTTGAGTAATATAAAACCATTCTCAGACTTATCTGGCTGGCCCAGATGGATCTTAAAGAAGATTCTTTCCATAGAATAGTCTTCATTTACACATGTGAGTTCCCATTGATGTCAAAGCAAATATCAACCAAGAAAAGAAGCTCTTAAAAGTAACTGCTCAGATGTCTGGCACAGGGACTCACAGGAAAGAAGGATAAATTAAAATATAAAAATAAGTCTCACAGTGTCTTAGAAACAAGTAGACTTAAGTAAAAAAACATTTTAGGAAAAATAGACTCTGCCATAAATCAGAATTAAAGGTACAAGGAAAGTAAAGATCAACAACAGAGACAGGTCAATTTAACTCCAGTTGCTGTCTAAAGCATATACGAGGAATACAATATGAAGCTCTTGGATAGTTTCAATCACACAACAAAGCAAGGCTTATTAAGGCTTCCCAGAAAGTCTCAGGGTTATTATGACTTCTCAGAAAGCAATGACAAGGCAGACATCAAAGAAGATGGCCTAGGACACCAAGCAACTCTCCATATAAAAATGGCATAACAATAAAAAGACCTGAAATTATTATGGGCCTAACATAGTGTCATTGTATCCTGAATGAGAACCTGGATGAGGCAACAAACAGGAAGATTAAAAGGAAGTAATATTTTTAGTATTGTATAAAGTTATTATATAATGTTTTAAAACCATATGTTCAAACTTGAAAACTTCTCAGGCAGTTTGAATCTGTTGTTTTTCTCATGGAGCATGTCATTGTTGGTGATAAATCACGTATTTACAAATCCACATTGTTTTGCTTAAAAAAAGGGAGGGGGACTTTGGATTTTATTTAATTGAATGTATCAGGGAATTCTGAACTCCTATGAAAATAAAACAATTAGGCTATTAAGTGTCAAGAGATACAGAAAAAGAGAAATAAATTTCTACTAGTGATGATTTCAAAATATCTATATAGAGCTGGCTTGGATGAGGCAGACTGGTTAAAAATACTTGTTTAGGGAGCAATTTAGGGACCTTGTCTTGAAACCCTATTTGCATAGTAATCACAACGTTTTTATTTAGATTGGATGCCTATTTTGGGGTGACTTTTGGTACCGGATTTAGACATACCTGCCTTCAACTCTCATTACACCAAGAAAATCACTGTTGTTTTCAAGACAAATTATTTAGAAGAAATAGCAACAGAAAATAATAACTGCAAAAGGCAGTGCCAAAGGGAGTGGTAGATAACTGAATATAAATGTTCTGAGCAAAAAGAAATTGAGAGATAAGAGATGTCTGGCTTAGGGTAATCTCTCAGGCTTAATAAAGGAGGTAGGTAGAAATTCAAATTAGATGTTGAAACAGGTTGATTTGGAAGAAAACAGTCTTCTTGGGCACCAGCATTTGGAGAAATACTACTTTGAGAGAAGAAAGTCCCCTCAGACTGCTAGGTTATGAAAAATATACTATCTATCCAGATAGAAGGTTATATTCAAGTCTTTGAATTCAGAGATATGTATCCGTGGTACTTGGATATTGCTCTAATTTTATTCAGGATGGACCTTATGGATGGAATCTCTTATAACAGTTAAAAAATGTGTGTGTGTGTGTGTGTGTGTGTGTGTGTGTGTGTGTGTGTTTGATTGTATTGCTAGCATACACAGTTGATGTAGTAATGACAGCTTTTATTTCACATGTCAGATATAGTCCAGTAGATTGCTAGTGGCTTACGGGAGTATTCTCTGAGCCACAGTTTTGTTTATCAAAGGAAACATGCCTGGATATGTCATTAATTTTTGCCCTGAGGACAGATGGACAGTGGAAAATAATCCTATAATATCCCCAAATCTAGGTGTAATGCAGTAGACATGCACTTTAACGTGAGGTATTGAATTGAAAGTGCTACCTTCATCACTGTCTCTGGTGTGAGCCTGGGTATGCTATTCAATTATTTTCCACCAAAGATTCTGCATCAATGAAATCAGGTTACTATTTACATTACAGAAATTATGTAATAGTTGGGCCCCAAGTATTGAGCCTTGACTAAGCTTAAATTACAGCCACAATATATTTTACATATGTATATATACTTTCTAGTTTTTACCAAATACTTTACAGATGCTGTTAAGGAAAACATGAAGCACTCTATTCCAAGATGTGACATATGTAAACAGTATATAAACATTATGGTGAATTCTAATCAATAAGCACCATGAGAAATAGCTACCATTGTGTTCTACAAAATGTTCTGTTGTATTTATCAGATATAAATTACTGGGCAGGTATACCATTCATCTGATCTAGTATGATATTTTTTAAGATCTTAGAGTCATACAGATCAATTTCAGGGCTGGTCAATTTACCATAAGTCTAATGTAATATTGCATAAACATCCCAACATATTTTTATTTGGACATATTCCACTTTTTAGGCTTTTTATCCATGTTAGGGCTCTAAAATTCATTAAATATTATAAATTTTCTCAGTCTTCTGAAGAACTATCTAATTTTTAATAAGTTAAGATGTTGATCTTGAGTTGAAGCTCTGTTCTACTCATGTTAAATTGTTGGCCTTGATCAACACATGTCATATACATGAGTTTGGCTTTCCTGCCTGAATATGGTTTCCATATTTGCCCACCAAAACAAAAAACTTGTAAAAGATTAATATCTTAAGATACCTTTAGAATATGCTGAGTTGCTTCTTTGTCATTGATGTTATCTTCTTTGGGGGTTGATATGGTTTGGCTTTGTCCCCACACAAATCTCATCTTGAATTCCCACATGTTGTGGGAGGGAGGTACCCAATGGGAGGTAGTTAATCTCTAGGGGCAGGTCTTTCCCATGCTGTTCTTGTAACAGTGAGTAAGTCTTACAAGATCTTACGGTTTTTAAAAAGGGAGTTTCCCTGCACAAACTCAATTCTCTTGTCTGCTGCCATGTGAGATGTGCCTTTTACCTTCTGCCATGATTATGAGGCCTCCCCAGTCACATGGAACGTTAAGTCCAACAAACCTCTTTCTTTTGAAAACTGCCCAGTATTGGGTATGTGTTTATCAGCAGCAGGAAAATAAACTAATACTGGTATTAGTTTATAAATAAATTTAATACTGGTAAATTGGTACCAGTAGAGTGGGGCTCTGCTGTACATACCTGAAAATGTGGAAGCGACTTTGGAACTGGGTAATGGAGAGGTTGGAACAGTTTGCAGAGTACAGAAGACAGGAAAATGTGGGGAAGTTTGGAACTTCCTACAGACTTGTTGAATGGCTTTGACTAAAATGCTGATGATGATATGGACAATGAAATCCAGGCAGAGGTAGTCTTAATGGAGTTGAAGAACTTGTTGGGAAGTGGAGCAAAGGTGACTCTTGTTATATTTTAGCAAACAGACTAGGGGCATTTTGCCCCTGCCCTAGAGATTTGTGGAAGATTGAACTTGAAAGAGATAATTTAGGGTATCTCGTGGAAGAAATTTTGAAGCAGCAAAGTATTCAAAAAGTGGCATAGATTCTGTTAAAGATATTTGGTTTCATAAGGAAGTGAAGCATAAAAGTTTGGAAAATCTGCAGCCCGATAATGTGATAGAAAAGAAAATTGCATTATCTGTAGAGAAATACAAGTTGGCTGCAGAAATTTGCATAAGTAACAAGGAGCTGAATGTTAATCACCAAGACAGTGGGGAGAATGTCTCCAGAGCATGTTAGAGGTCTTCATGGCAGGCCCAGGAGGAAGAAGTAGTTTCATGGGTCAGGTTCAGAGTCCCTGTACTGTGTGTAGCCGAGGGACTTGGTGCCTGGTGTCCTAGATGCTACAGCCTTAGCTGAAAGGAGCCAACATAGAGCTTGGGCTGTGGCATCAGAGGGTAAAAACCCCAAGTCTTGGCAGCTTCCATATGGTGTTGAGCCTGCAAGTGCACAGAAGTCAGGAACTGAGGTTCGGGAACCGCTGCCTAGATTTCAGAAGATGTATGGAAATGCCTGGATGCCCAGGCAGAAGTTTGCTGTAGGGGTAAGGTTCTTATGGAGAACATCTGTTAGGGCAGTGGGGAAGGGAAATGTGGGTTTGGAGCCTCCACACAGAGTCCCTACTGGTGCACTGCCTAGTGGAGCTGTAAGAAGAGGGCCACCCTCCTCCAGACCCCAGATTGGTACATATAATGACAGCTTGCACCATATGGCTGAAAAATCACAGACACTCAATACCAGCCCATGAAAGCAGCCAGGAGGGAGGCTGTACCCTGCTAAGCCACAGGGGTGGAGCTGCTCAAGACCATGGGAACCCACCACTTGCAACAGTGTGACCTGGATGTGAGATGTGAGACATGGAGTCAAAGGAGATCATTTTGGAGTTTTAAGATTTGACTGCCTTGCTGGATTTTTGGGCCTGTAGCACCTTTGTTTTGGTTGATTTCTCTCATTTGGAATGGCTGTATTTACCCAATGCCTCTACCCCCACTGTGTCTAGGAAGTAACTAATTTGCTTTTGATTTTACAGGCTCATAGGCTAAAGTAACTTGCCTTGTCTCAGATGAGACTTTGGACTGTGGACTTTAGGGTTAATGCTGAAATGAGTTAAGACTTTGGGGGACTGCTAGAAAGGCATGATTGGTTTTGAAATGTGAGGCCATAAGATTTGGGAGAGGCCAGGGGTGTAATGATACGGTTTGGCTGTGTCCCCACCCAAATCTCATTTTGAATTCCCACATGTTGGGGGGAGGGACCCAGTGGGAGGTAATTGAATGATGGGGGCAGGTCTCTTCCATGCTGTTCTTATGGTAGTGAATACGTCACATGAGATCTGAAGATTTTAAAAAGCAGAGTTTCCCTGCACAAATTCTCTTCTTTTGTCTGCCACCATGTGAGACATGCCTTTCATGTTCTGCCATGATTGTGAGGCCTCCCCAGCCACGTGGAACTGTAAGTCTAATAAAGCTCTTTCTTTTGTAAATTGCCCAGTCTTGGGTATGTTTATCAGCAGCATGAAAACAGACTAATACAGGGGTCTTCAAATTTCATTTTACTAGATTGATTGCAATGCCTATTAATAACTGTTAGTTAAATTAAAAAAAAAACAAATATATAAAACAAAATCCTGAGATGTCTGCACTACTGTTGTGCTGATATCATAAATAAAACTAAGCAAACCAATATGTTTTCATTTTTGTTGGTCTTTTTTTTAAGAACACTACAAATATATCATTTTTAGTCTTCTGAAACTTGGAATTGTAACCGTACTATGATAAGCTATCTATCTAATATTAGATAGTGAGTCTTGAATGTTCCCTAGTTTTACCCAGTTCTCTGGAGAAGCTAAGTGAATTTTCAGTAATTATGATTTTAATTGTTTAAATCCTAAAATCAGCCAGGATATAAAGAAGAAAGCCAGAGGAAGGGAGAGATACATAAATTGGCTCAACTATAAAAAAATCCTAATTCTTGTGCAAGATGAAACATGGATCGTATTTCTAGCTTGCATGACTTCTGTGATAGGGAAAAAGAGGGAGAATATTTTGTCTGGTGGCTGCAGTGACTGTTTCTGGAAGCGAAGCAATAGGAGCTAATTTGGTAGATAAAAGTTTGTGATCTAGTAGAAATTATGAACTTTGTTGTTGGTAAAATGAAATGGTGCTACTTTTTATTATCTGCAAATCAAAATAAGATAGAATTATTGTGAAGTCAGACTTTTTTGAGAGCCCTATAGCCACCACAAAGGCAGACAGTAGAGAATGCAAGACTTTAAGAGTTGAAGCCTAATCATCTGGAAGTCTTATGACTTGTGATAATTTTGCATGGAAAGCACCTGAAAAATGTCAGCTACTATAAGAAAGTGTAGGATATTCAGTGAAGATATTATCAATTTAATATACCAACACTTGAATTTCCAGCCCATTATACTTCTTAATATAACCTGAGGTCAAGTATGGCTGGCAAAGTATGGTGATCAGGGAAAAAGAACTACCTTATTTAGCTTCATGACTATCTCTCAGGTATAATTCAAAGCAAACAAATTAGAGTGTTAGTAAAATTCAGGTAATCTGTATCTATATGCATGTGTGTGTAACTTCAAGAGTCATCAAAGTTGGTACTTTCAAGTAAAGTCTCTAATGTTGTCAGAGGCAATTTGATTTTCTGGGTGATAGAGTGTTGATTTCCAGAAGGTACAAACCATGATTCCCATGCTTCTGCATTTTCTGTGATGCCAAAGTGCTGGGTGAGTCACGTTTGATGCTTATCAGTCATTGATGGATTAATTCTCCATTCTCTTTAATCTAAGGCTACATTTTCTTCTTTCTTATGATTCAGGCACTTCACTCCCAGCCTCTTCTTTAGATATGTCATTTTAGACTATCTGGAAATGGAGGAATGTTTGTGAAGAGAACATTTCTACAGTTTTGCCATGTGGGCTCTGCAGGAACTGGGGCATTTAAAAATAACGTGGAGCACATAACAATAGGATATTTGAATGGGATATGGTATTCATCAGATCATGAAGTACTACTTCCTTGTTATAAAGATAAGAAAACTGAGGCTAGAGAGATTAAAGGACTTGTGGCAGATAAGCATAAAGGCTTACAATATTTTAATGTTTTATTTTAGCAGTGGTTTCTCATTTGGGAATTATGTCTTCAATTCTGGAGTGATTTGGGGCTCATAAGATCATAGTCAGTCAGAACTTAAAGTCACGTAAGCTTTGTCAGCACTCCTGTGCTCTGTTTAAAAGAAGAAAAACCAACTAAATCCCTTCACCAGTTGGAATCACTAGTTGAAAATGTGAAACATCCTTATTACACCAAAAGGAAAACACAGTGCTTTCTTTTAAGTGTTTAAAGCAGGCTTTGGAGGGGGTGGTCATTCTTCAAAAGCAATAGTGTATCTTTGTAAATGGGCATCCTACTGAATCAAAGAATGTGTGGATGCAGTATAAGGAGAGCCTCTTTCAGTTTCCTCTGGTGCTGCCAACTCTTCAGTCTGAGGCTGTTTACACTTCCTTGGATATAAATGATTTTATCTCCATTGCTGACAATGTTGAATTCAATGTCCTTTTTGATACAGTATTTGCTGAAGAAATTGTATTGATTTACAGACTCTCTCTTTTGTAATTCCCCTAACATCTCAAGGCCTTTTAGGTTAACCAGTTTCTTTCAAACACCCTTCAAGACAAAAACATATTGGTTTTCAAAATCTCAGCAGGCTCTGGCAATAGGGGAATCAGTGTTGGCCCTGGTAATTAATTATTTATGTTTCTGTAGCTCTCTTTACAAATTCAAGTTCTAGCAGCATTTAACGTATTATGCTTCAATTGGTTTTCAACCATCCATAGTTCTGATTTTTTGTGATATATTTTCTTCAGATTTATAGGTGAAAGCAATGATTTATTTGCAGGAGGTAAGGAAGAAGCAAGGAAAATTAACTCCCTCCTCCCACTCCCACTTTAGACAATCAATAATTCCTCTTCTCATCCAGGCTTTAATCATTGCCTGTCTGGATGACTGCAGACTTCCTCTCGGTCTTCCTATCTGTGACCTCCCTCCTCACTAGAGACTTCAAAAACTTTAGCTAAATTCATCTTCTTCGCCCTGAAACCATATTACTAGTCTTCAGGTGTCTCCTTTGCTTTCAGAGTTAAGTTTGAATTTCTTGATTGTGGTCAACCTACTGGAAACCAATTTAATTTTCTTCTATCCTAAAGTCAGAATGATAATGATTTTCAGTTCATCCATTTTCTTTAAGTTGTCAAAAGTTCTTTTAAGAGAGTTTTCTAGATGATTTGTTTAATGTAAGAAGTGACTTTTAAATCATATTCTGTTGATAAAATGTGACTCTTTAGTGTGAGGTTAGGCCAGAAACTATATAAAATCTTTTCAGTGTGTACATACTTATTAATGCAACTGATGCGCAAAAAAACATCCTATTAGAGTTGTAAGATGCTTTTTCACATTTATCATTCAAATTGGCATAACTCACATGGTTATGATGACAGCTTGCTGTCTATATTTTTCAAAGCTGCATTGTTTTGAATGTAAGCTTCTTCTCCCAAGTTCTGTGCTGTTTTAGGAATATTTTTGCACTTCACTGAAAAATAAGGGGAAGGGATATGGGGGACTAGAAAGATGAATTAGCAAAGGCAAAATGAAATAAAGGGCAGAAGTGATGAGTCATACACTGAAGACACAGAGGCTATCCTCTCAGGTGACAGACTATCAACCAGAATTTTAAAGACTACACCAGGCTTGTCCTTTGCTATTTGACCTATATTTACGGCTATTTCTCCTAATTCCTATTGATGGATCTACCCCATGTAGTCCTTATTCAATTTATATATTCAGCAGATATGTAGTGAGAGAATACCATGCTCCTGGCATGGTTTTGAAAACGGGGCATAGAGCGGTAAACAAAGCAGACAACCCCATGTCTAATGCTGCTTACTTTTTAGAGGAGTTAGGTATGGATTAGAGACAGAATATAAAACATGAACTAGTAAATATACACCATGATCCAGATTCTACTAAATGCAAGGAAGAAAATTGTTTTAAAAAGGAGGGGAAGGCATCATGGAGTGACAGGAGAGAGCTCCAGTAGGTCATGTAGACAGAGGTGACCTCTAAACAGGAGAAATTTAAGCAGAAACTTGGGTGATGAATCATCTGCTATGTGAAGAGCTAAAGGAAAAGCATTTCAGAAGAAGAAGAAAGCAAAAGGGCCCAAACCAGCCTTGTGTACAAAGAACAGAAGGAAGCCATCCTGGCCAGAGCAGGTTGAGTGAGAGGGAGAATTGTAGGAATGAAGCTCAGACATGTGGGCCACAGAAATGAGTCTGGCTCTTATTTTAGATGCAGTTGGAGGAAGTTCAACAGAAAATGTGGTTGACCTGCTTTACTTTTAAAAGAGAAGACCATGGCAAATGTGTGGTGAGTGAATTATAGGAGAGGAAGAATAAAATCAGGGCCTTTCCTAATCCATTTCTAAAATCTAAACCTTTCCTACACTATTAAATGGACCCACCCCCAAATTAGCAAGAATTAACTCCTTTGTCTAGAAATATATTCAGGATATTATATAGTTTCTCTACATGTGAATGACAGTGATTTTCAATAATTTTCAATAATTTTCCATGAATGCTAACTAAGGGTCACAAGGCCACTAGGTAAGGCTTGAAGCCTTCTTGCTTTTGACTATTACATTTATTTATGCTTTGCTTCTGTTTTTGGTCAAAGTACAAAGAAGTAGGTGACTAAATTAAACTAGTGGTCTGTAGGATATGGTCTATGGCATCATCTCTAAGTATTTTTTTAACCTCATATCTTGTCATTCACTCCCTGGCACCTCAGGCTCAATTCCTACACTCCGTATCCAACTATAGATACAACTACGCAGAATTCTTGGATTATAACTTCCTAGTCTATGTTTCTCAATTCCATACATTCTGTTCCAGCTGCTTGGAATGTCTTCTCATTGACAAACAGCTTTCCGGGCATTACAACTGTGTGAACACCTGTGTTTTTTCATTTTTTTTTTCAACCTAACACTTTGCAAGAGCGATTGTACTAGAACTTACACTTCCTAATCCAGTAATTTTATTGTTTAATATTTGTTTTGCAATTTTGTTAAGTTTTCTGAAGCCAAAACCCATGTCTTTTTTCACTTTTCCATTTCTAGTGCCTAAAGAGTGTCTAACATGTAAAAACTTAAAAGTGTGATTGAATGAAATAATAATTTGGTTAGTGTGTAAGTAAATAAAAGTTCTAGTCATTTAAGGTGTTTAAACCATTTGCTGATTTTATGCCACAAAACTAATAATACCTGATACCGCTGGAACACCTCTTTTTAAATTCTGTGACCACTGAAGAAGAGAAATAATAGAGACTGAAGTCACACTAGACTTTGAAGCAACAGTAAAAATTATTAATAAAAGTACAACTAGTCGAAATTTAAGGGTTTGGGTTTATATTCTGAGTCCTGACTCAAAGTCTCCATCTTAGTCTAAATGGACCTACTAAAATAAATGAATAACAGGGAGTTAGGATTTGGCTTTAGTGTCTTTTGTACTTATCACTGTACCTACTGCATTTGCTAAACTTGATATTCATTGAATAATAAATTTAATCAGGTATATGTAAGACTTGTACACTGAAAACTATAAAACATTACTGAAAGAAATTGATGACCTAAAGAGGTAGAAAGACATCCTGTGATCATGAATTGAAAAAATTAACATTGTTAAAATGGCAGTATTTCTCAAATTGACATACAGATTCAATGCAATCTCTATCAAAAATATAAGGAACAAAAGAGAGATAAATTTGACTTTATCAAATTTGAGATATTTGGGTATCAAATAAAAATTTTTATAAAGTGATGATGAGCTTTTTTTAAATATGTCTGTTGGCTGCATAAATGTATTCTTTTGCAAAATGTGTCTGTTCATATCCTTAGCCCACTTTCTGATTTTTTTTTTTCTTGTAAATTTGTTTAAGTTCTCTGTAGATTCTGGGTATTAGCCCTTTCTCAGATGGGTAGACTGCAAAAATTGTTTCCCATTCTGTTGGTTGCCGGTTTGCTCTAATGATAGTTTATTTTGCTGTGCAGAAGCTGTTTAGTTTAATTAGATACCATTTGTTGATTTTGGCTTTTGGTGTTTTAGTCATGAAGTCCTTGCCCACGGCCATGTCCTGAATGACACTGCCTAGGTTTTCTTCCAGGGTGTTTATGTTTAAATCTTTAATCCATCTGCAGTTAATTTTTGAATAAGGTGTAAGGAAGGGATCCAGTTTCTGCTTTCTGCTGATAGCTATCCAGTTTTCCCAGCACAATTTATTAAATAGAGAATCCTTACCCCATTGCTTGTTTTTGTCAGGTTCATCAAAGATAAAATGGTTGTAGATGTGTGGTGTTATTTCTGAGGCCTCTGTTCTATTCCATTGGTCTATAATCTCTGTTTTTGTATCAATACCATGCTGTTTGGATTACTGTAGCCTTGTAGGGTAGTTTGAAAAGAAATGCAACTCAAAACCACATTGAGATACCATCTCACACCAATTAGAATGGTGATCATTAAAAAGTCAGGAGATAACAGATGCTGGAGAGGATGTGGAGAAATAGGAACACTTTTACACTACTGATGGGAGCGTATATTAGTTCAACCATTGTGGAAGACAGGGTGGTGATTCCTCAAGATCCTAGTACATTTGACCCAGCAATACAATTACTGGGTATATATGCAAAAGATTATAAATCATTCTATTATAAAGACATATGCACACGTATGTTTATTGCAGCACTGCTCACAATAGCAAAGACTTGGAACCAACCCAAATGCCCGTCAATGATAGACTGGATAAAGAAAATGTGGCACATATACACCATGGAATACTATGCAGCCATAAAAAATGATGAGTTCATGTCCTTTGCAGGGACATGGATACAGCTGGAAACCATCATTCTCAGCAAACTGACACAAGAACAGAAAACCAAACATCACATATTCTCATTCATAAGTGCATGTTGAACAGTAAGAACCTATGGACACAGGGAGGGGAACATCACACAGGGACTGTTGGAGGGTGGGGGTCTAGGGGAGGGAAAGCAGTGGTTGGGAGATAGGAGAGGGATAGCATTAGGAGAAATACCTAATGTAGATGACCAGGTGATGGATACAGCAAACCACCATGGCATGTGTGGACCTATGTAACAAACGTACACCTTCTGCAGGTGTTAACACAGAATGTAAAGTATGATAATAATAATAATTATTATTGTCAAGTGAAAAATCAATCCACAGAATGGAAAAATTTGTAAACCATATATATAATAAGGATTTATATTCAAAATATGTAAAGATTTCCTACAACAACAAAAGGAACACAATCTAAAAATCAAAGACTTAAATAGATGTTTGTCAAAATAAAATATACAAAGTAAAAAAACCAGTAAGTACATGCTCAATATTTACTCAGTAATAAATGCAAACCAAAACCTCAATGAGATACCAATTCATACTCACTCAGATGGCTATAATTTTTTAAAAGGAAAGAAAAATAAGTTTGGAGAACAATATCATATGGATACATTTCTAGTGAGAGTGTGAAATGGTGTACTTGCTCTAGAAAACAATTTGATGGTTTCATAAAAAGTTAAGCATAAAATCATCATATGACCCAGCAACCCTAGGTATACACCCAAGAGAATTAAAAACATGTTCAAACAAAACTTGCATGTCACTATTCATAGAAATTATTCATAGGAGCCAAAAAGTAAAAACAACCTAAATGTCTATCAAATAAAGAATAAATAAACAAAATGTGGTAAATCCATACAATGTCATTTTATTCAGCCTTAGGAATGAAATACTAATTCATGCTACAATAAGGATGAACCTTGAATACATTATGCTAAGTGAAAAAAGCGAGACAAAAAGACACACATATTGTGCGATTTTCTTTATGTGAAATGTCCAGAATAAACAAATTATTGGAAATAAGAAGCATATTAGTGGTTTCCAGAGGCTGAAGGGAATGAGAGAATGAGAAATCAGTGCTTAATTGGATACAAGATGTCTTTTCAGAAGGATAGAAATGTACTGAAATTACATCGTGGTTATAGTTACATAACATTGTGAAGGTACTAAAAGCCACTGCATTCTACACTTCAGTTAAAATGGTGAATTTAATATTTTATCAATTTTCCCTCAACCAAATAACCAGATAAAATGGAAAGAAAGATGGATTCATTGATGAATAAATGAAAGAATTTGTTACCTGCTGAAAATCAAAGTGTTAGTAAGTAACAACGCTTTACTCACTGTTATATCTGGTTCCTTTCCTTAATACATTTGGCCTTTCCAAATTCATGATCTGATCAATTTAGAGATTCCTATCTTTGGCTTTTAAATGTTTGCATTTATTTGTATAAGGCATTTTCTGAAGCAAACACCTTACTCCAATCTACATCTTCTTGATATTCCACAGTTTACTACTTACTTTATTACCTATCAGAAATCAGGTATCTATACATGAATAAATACCTACAAATATATATTTATTTACATATATCTTTTCTTTCTGGCTGCTTATATATATCTTATTTATACATACCAATGATACGGCAACAGATATAGGTATGCCTATATCTAGATGTTGATAGACACACATCTACCAAAAGCAGGAAACCCTTTGACTTTTAAGAAAACTTTGTTGTTTAATCTTTAAGATTATCAATATTTCACTATGCTTAGATTTTGGTGTGCTAGATATTCTTAACTGAAGATATGTTTGAAATAAAGAAATTTATGGACGGAGCAAAGGGAAAATAACTTGGGAATTTAACAACTGTAATTGTTTTAAAACAATTACAAAGTTTTAAAAATTGAATTTAGCCGATCCAGTGTTTTCATTTAGGAAAAAAAAAGAAGAAATCAAAACTCTAAATAAAACACAATGAGGCTGATCTTAACAATCCGATGGCACTGAGATGTTCACTTTTTGGAAGGCCATTAACTCTTTCAGTCCCTAGAGTCTCATTTAGTGCATTGAGGCTGATAGATAATAAACACAATTTGAACAAAGGAGTGGCGGTGGCTTTCCTAGTGATTGGTGGGCCCCAGCTGGTTTCCAAGACGGTAGGAGTTCAGAGAAGATGGGTAGGCCAGTCTGATTCCAGCTCTGTAAAGAGATTCTCTCTGTCTGACTGTGGTTTTACAGATCTAACCCACTCAAGCAAGAGCATATTTGCATATATATAAAGATTGCATATGATGGTTGAGGCTGGTTAATATTCCAATAAAAAGTTAGTAATATGCAAGCTCTCTATTATTATCTTTTTTTGATATTGTTTTATTTAAACCATAGTTTTGGCACCATTCTCATTCTATTCAAATAGTGTTGTTTGAATATGTAATACCACTTTATTTTCATTTGACAAACATAATTTGACTACTTCCTGTGTGAAGGCACTGTGCAGCAACCCTTTTCGGAATGTGAAGATTAATGTTGACTCAAGAAGTTTTAAATGTATTTGAAGCAATAAGCAATTATACCAATAACTGTAATACAATGCAATATATATTGATAGCTGTTAAATAGCAAAAATCAAAAAATGTTTCCAAAGTAGTGACAGAACTCATAGAACTGCTAAAAGGAGAAACATTGATAAGAAGCAGAAAAACCTATATTTCTAATCAAGATAAAAGGATGGGACTTGCGGAGAAATGCCAGCTGAAAATTATAGAGCAAAGAAAATATATCTTTCTCTTTTCACTTTGGGGAACTATTATACCTCAGGGGCTAGTATCAAAATAACCCCCAAACCAAATAGTTTCCTGAGGATTAGTTATATATTTGGTATTATTTCTAGAAGAATAGGAGTTGATGGCCTCAGCTAAGACCCCTGAAATGAGTGACAGAAGAAGAAATACAGCCCCTGCAGCCATATTATAGGAGTGGCAACAATCTACAAATAGATAATTTAATAGTATATGTTATTTTTTAACTTTTGTGAAAATTCTGGGTCATCATTTTTTGCAAGTTATTTCAAAACACTAATTAGTATTTTATTCCAGAAACATTCCAAATTTCCAAAATCTCCAAGGGGAAGTGAAGAGGGTAATTAAACCAAGATGACAAAATTCCATTAAACAATGATCTGAAATATTAAAGAAATATGTAGTAATATGGCTGTGACATTGGTAGGAAACACACAAAAACAATGCAGCAAGGTCCAGAAGGCTTTTCATCTTATGAGACTGGAGGCAGAATGCAGAAAGTCTCACTTCTGTTAACAGCATGTCGATTTAACTTTGTCTAGCGTTAAAATTACTTACTTTCTCTTCTATACTTAGTAAATCTTTGGAAAGGTGGTATCTTACCTTGTTTTCTGTTGCTTTTAATAGAATACGTGAAACTGGATAATTTGTAAAGAATACGAATTTATTTCTTAGAGTTATGAAATCTAAGAAGTACCAGGTTGAGAGGCTGCATTTGGTGAAGGTCTTCTTGCTGGTGAGGACTCTGCAGAGTCCCAAGGTGGCACAGGGTATTTTATAGAGAGGAGGGCTGAACTTGCTAGCTCAAGTCTCTTTTCCTTTTTCTAAAAAGCCACTAGTCCCATTCTCATAATAATTCATTGATCTATGAATGGATGAATTCATTCATGAAGGCAGAGCCCTCCCAATGAAATCACCTCTTAAAGGCCTCACTTACCAATACTGCCACACTGGCAATTAAGCTTCAACATGAGTTTTGGAGGGGACAAACATTTAAACCGTAGCAGTGGTTGCAGCATTTCTCAGCATTTGAAAATAACATTTGTAGAAGTTTACACAGAGAAACAGTTGGACAAGAGTTTTATGAATGTTTTTACCCCACTGTGGGATTTTGGAAGAACTGACAGTCTTCTCTTCCCTCTCTAAAGTAATGGAGTTCCTGTGTAGCATTAGACAAACCATAGACATTCAATTTTCTTCTTCCCCTAATCCATAGTTATGTGATATTGTCAGTATCTACAGTCATTTAGAAAAACTTAATGTACTGAGATAACATTGATATTCTTAGATTAAAGGCCCTATGTATGGAAAAAAGAAAATAATGAAAAGATAATTATCTTTTTTATAATTTGATAATTTAAAAATAAGCAATTTGAATATTAAAATAGCATTTGGATCAGCTGTATTTGTGTTTGTTTCTAGAGTATTGTTTATACCAAATATTTTTTCCTCTTGGTAAAAGTGTTGTCATAAAAATAATTCTGAGGTGTGAGCTATGCCTAGGAGAAAATTAATTCATTGTACCATCCAATGTGTTTACTTTGCTTTTATAGCTAGGAATGTCATTGAGGACTTCACAGAGGAGTTGATATTGAGCTGGATCTAGAGGATAAATGACAGACCTGAAAATCCAAGCAGAGTAAAAGGCATGTGTGAAGGGCCAGAAATTTGACAGTGTATGGAATATTCAAAAAATTGTGTTCAAAATTGCTAAAATATGCTGGAAAATGGAAACAGATTAGATCGTGGAAATACAAAGCAGTTGATAACCAATATGAAAAGTCTAACACACCTTCTTAAAACATAGGGAGTTGGGATTTTATAGGCAACTGGGACACAACAGAAATAGCTAGAAATATGGTCAGGTATTTACATGCAAAGTTGAGGTTTAGTGTCAGTAAAATAGGTAGATTGGAATGCCCCCTTAGGAAGGAAATTAGGAGGCTAATGCTGTACCCAGAGATGTGTTGATAATGATGCTTTGAACTAGAGAAGAGGGAGTCTAGACAAAAAGAGAAACTAGAGATATTTACAGATACCCAGGACAGATTAGATTGGGTGACTTTTTGCATACAGAGGTGAAAAGATGGCAACTTTGAGAATGTAATGGAGGAATTACAAAGATCATTGCTACATATTTTTTAATCAAATTCTGTTATCTAGATATGAAAATGTTAATAAGAGCTGAAGACATGCAGCTCATGTCTGCTGCCAACAGAATATCAACAAACAATACAGTTGGAACAGATGTAAAATCAACTAGAAATAAATCTGGGAAGCTACTTGTGGTTACCACCATATTTTCCTAGCTCTTTTTCTCCTTTTTACACGTTTGTCATTTTGTACTATTGTCAAAGAAAGAAAGAAAATAATTTCTAGTTGGGTAAAAGCCAGTGCAATTTTTCCCTTTTCCAATAACTTCAGTGGTTGAAAAAAAGGTTTTCATCTATAAAGTGAAGCATGTCTCAGTTATTCCCATAATTAAAAACAAATTATTAATTAAAAACAAATGATGAACTCATTTTCTCCAATAATCATAAAAAAGAAAAGTGGGGAGGGGGTTGGAAGCAGAAAACATTATGCCTTACTCTCTTTTATCTTAGTTTTATTTGACTTCATATATCTAGTAAGATTATTTTATTCTTTCTAGCCTAAATATTTATAATGTATTGTTCTCTGCTTTTCAGTCTACTTTTATATTATTTTGAGTTTTTTTGTGAAAACCTTATAATATAGATAAAGAAAGTAGAAGCCCTTTTCCAAGGCAAAGGGGGCACAGTAAAAAAGAAGTGACTTAAAAAGACTTGGAAGAACTTAGCTATGAAGATTCCCAGACCGATTGACTTTTAAATAATAATACCGGAGTCAGAAAGATAATGTACACTTTGCAATGGATGAATCCATTTAAATACAACGATGTTCGGTATATTTAAAGGATAAGAGAACCAGAGGATGAGTTTTACTTTCCTCTCTTTCTTAAAGTTTTGTTTGATCATAGAGTCATTCCAGTGCTGTATCAGTCATGAAGGTGTCAGGAGCATGTAACAATGCTTCCTAAACTTATCTGCCAAAAATCACTAATGGCATTGGAGAGTTATGTTAGTCACCTTGATCTTGTATTAGTCTGACCTTATGTTGCTAATAAAGACATACCCAAGACTGGGTAATTTATAAAGAAAAAGAAATGGACTCAGTTCCACATGGCTGGAGAGGCCACACAATCATGGTGGAATGTGAATGAGAAGCAAAGTCATGTCTTACTGGTGGCAGACAACAAGAGAAGAGAACTCGTGCAGGGGAAACTCCTCTTTATAAAGCCATCAGATCTCATGAGACTTATTTACTATCACGAGAACAGCACAGGACACACCCATGCTCATGATTCAATTACCTCCTACTGAGTCCGTCCGAGGATATGTGGGAAATACAGGTGCTACAATCAAGATGAAATTTGGGTTGGGACACAGCCAAACCACATCAATCTAATGAGGAGGTAGATAAATTGATCATTTAATAAACATTTTACATCATTTTTTATTAATTTTTGAAATCTATGAGAATTTACATTCTACTCTGTAATATACTTCTATATTATTTAAATAGACAATGAATAAATTTAACAAAACTTTAAATAAAATTAAAGCTCCAGGGATATGGGCATATTTTTTCTGTACTTTCATATATTCTCTGGGAAACTCAAGGTTGCAGTCTATAAACTTCAGTTTGAAAACTGTGATGATAATGTTTCACAACATTGCAGTGTTTAGTAAGCCAGTCAGAAGCAGGACATTAGCCTGAATAGTTTACTGTGGGGATCTGGTAAACACTGTCCAACCACTGCAGTGTTAACCTGCCCAGATTAACCTGCATATACAATTATATATTTCTGGGAGTCAGACTATGATTTTACCCATTTCAAACCAACTTACAAAGAGATAACATGATTATATTGCTCTTTACTGACACACCAGGAAACAAAGAAACAACCACTACCAAAAAAACCATCTCTCCACAAAAAGCAGAAGATGAAAACAAAGTAAGTAAAACACTGCAACACTTTAAGTGGTTGCCCACTATTTGAAGAACGTGATACACTCACTGGCTTTTGCCCACTACATATCCTACTGTTATATCTTTGAGGAACTCAATGAGGAGGTTCTTCCTGTTTAGTGAGTATCTTGAAGAGATTTGAACTATCCTGAAAACTAATACTATGTGGTACATGTTTATGAGTGGCTCCTAAATTAAAGCAGTCAAGATCAATTCTCTTGATTGAGAAGCAACAGAAGTCACAAGAATGGAATTGAATATAGTTCCTGATTCTGTCAGATATAACTTTGACTTATGCCACTGGGGCTTAACATTCAGCCACATTAAAATTTCAAAAATATATTAAGTCTCATGCTTGTATTTTCATAGCACAAAGAGAATCCTGGAAGTAAAAAATTATAAGTACCATATTTGCTGGTCACTACCTTGTCTTTTTAACCTAAGATGTCTAGACAAGCCAGAATATGACTGAATGTGCCTTGAAAGGGATAGCAGGCCATTTTTGTTTCAGAATGGAGTAACTCTTCCGGCATTTGAAAAATATATACAGTGGTGGCTCTCTTTTAGGGCTGTCAGTTTGCTGATAAAGACAACTGAAAATTCTTAGGCTCAGTTATCTCAATATTTGGAAATGATAGTCTGTCTCACAAGCGACATCTATATATTGTCTTAACATGAGATAAACAGAAAAATCGTAATTGTGTAGACCAGAGGTCAGCACACTATAGCCTGTATGTCAAACCTGACCACTGTGTTTCTTTAATGGTCTGTGAGTTAAATATGTTTTTTTTACATTTGGAAATATGAAAAAAATCATGACAATAGTATTTTGTGAAATGTCAAAATTATTTAAAATTTAAAATCAATGTCATAACTAAAGTTTTATTGGAACTGTACCATGTCCATTCATTTATCTATTGTCTATGACTGGTTTTGATATGACAGAGTTTAGTAGTTATAACACAGACCTATAATTCACAAAGCCTAAAATATTTACTCTTTAGTCCCTTACAGAAAAAGTTTGCTGACCCCTGGAGTATATGAATAGAAGAAGAATGGGAGGGCAGTGTGATGCCACCGAATTGTGAGAATATCAGAGTAGAATTCAAAAAATCTTTTAGATACTTGAAGAAACAACTTTTAAATACAACCTAACAATGGTCTCCTAAAGAGATCCAGCCATCTCCCAGGTTTTTAAAGGGCCCTGTCAGTAAGAGCAGTGTGTCATCTCCTCTGAGGTAACTGAAAGTTCTACATTTGATAGATAAGTTTCCTTCCTCCCTCTCCTGTGCCATGAAGTTGTTACATTACTTGTCTTCCCGGCATCCAAATACAAATGCAAAATAAAAATATAAAGCCTATCAATGGGTGGGAGTAAGGTGCATAGGAAACCTCAGTTAGCATCCACAGCTGTCAAAAACAATGTGACAGTTGTGTTTGACATTGCTATTTTCATCTGTGGACATGCAGCAAGAATATGCTGCTGATAAGGCATACAAGGAGTTGTACCAGTATAGACTGTGCTGAAAAATATGTTTGGTTTAATGACTCTTGGTAACATTGTTAGAACTGGCTAAACTACAGATAATATACCATTGTGACCATAAGATATTCCATTCGCCAGCTGTTTTACTAAATTTAGTACAACTATCACCAAACTAAGAGAAGTGATTACTTGGAATTATAGGGTACCACATAAACCAAAATGTTGAAACAAATGTTCTACTTTTAAAATGTTTATTTCAATAGGTTTTTGGAGAACAGGTGGTATTGGGTTTTATGAATCGTTCTTTAGTGGTGGTTTCTGAGATTTTGATGTACCAATCACCCAAGCAGTGTACACTTATACCCAATGTGTAGTATTTTATTCCTTACCTCCCTTCCATCCTTTTCCCTACATCCCCAAAATCCATTGTATCATTCTTAGGCCTTTGAATCCTCATGCTTAACTTCCACTTATAAGTAAGAAAATACAATGCTTGGTTTTCCATTCCTGAGTTACTTCACTCAGAATAACGGTCTCCAAAATTAACAAATTGGATCTAAGTAAACTGAAGAGCTTTTGCACAGAAAAAGAAACTATGCATCACAGTCTCCAAAACTGACAAATTAGATCTAAGTAAACTGAAGGGCTTCTACACAGAAAAAGAAGCTATCAGAGTGAACAGGCAATCTAGAGAATGGGAGAAGACTTTTGAAATCTACCCATCTGGCAAAGGTCTAATATCCAGAATGTTCAAGGAACTTAAACAAATTTACAAGAAAAAAATCCCATCAAAAAGTGAACAAAGAATATGAACAGACATTTCTCAAAAGAAGACATTTATGTGGCCAAACAAACATGAAAAAAGAAATGTAAAATCACTAATCATTAGAGAAATGCAAATTAAAACCATCATGAGATACCATCTCACACCAGTCAGAATGGTGATTATTAAAAGTCAAGAAACAATAACTGCTGGCAAGTCTACAGAGAAATAGCAACACTTTTACACTGTTGGTGGAAATATCAATTAGTTTGTTGTATAAGACAGTGTGGCAATTCCTCGAGGATCTAGAACCAGAAATGATAGACTGGATAAAGAAAATGTGGTACATATACATGATGGAATATTATGCAGCCATAGAAAGGAATGAGATCATATCCTTTTCAGGAGCATGGATGAAGCTGGAAGTCATCATCCTCAGCAAACTAACATTGGGACAGAAAACCAAACACTACATGTTCTCACTCATAAGTGGGAGTTTAAGAATACATAGTCACAGGGAAAGGAACATCACACACTGGGTCAAGTTTGGGGATTGTTGGCAAGGGGAAGGAGAGCATTAGGATAGATAGCTAATGCAAGCAGGCTTAAAACCTACATGATGGGTTAATAGTTGCAGCAAACCACCATGGCACATGTATACCTATATAACAAACCTACACATTCTACACTCGTATCCCACAAATTAAAGTAAAATTTTTATCAAGGAAAAAGAACAAAAGAATAATGGTCTCCAATTACATCCAGGTTGCTGTGAATGCCATAATTTCATTCCTTTTTATGACTGCATGGTATTTTAAGGGATATAGGTGTATGTATGTATGTATGTATGTATGTATGTATGTATGTATGTGTGTATGTATGTAGATAGATAGATACCACATTTTATTTATCCACTCACTGATTGATGGGCATTTGGGCTGGTTTCATATTTTTTCAGTTGCAAATTGTGTGGCTATAATCATGCATGTGCAAGTATCTATTTCGTATAATGACTTCTATTCCTCCGGGTAGATACCCAGCAGTGGGATTGCTGGATCAAATGGTAGATCTACTTTTAATTCTTTAAGGACTCTCCACACAGTTTTCCATGTGTGTACTACTTTACATTTACACAGTTTTTTTTTTTTTTTTACTTTGCACAGTTTTCCTTAGCTGTACTACTTTACATTTCCACCAACAGTGTAAAAGTATTCCCTTTTTGCCATATCCATGCCAACATCTATTATATTTTGGTATTTTGATTATGGCCATTCTTACAGGAATGAGGTGGTATTGTCTTGTGGTTTTGATTTGCATTTTCCTGATAATTAGTGATGTTTAGCTTTTTTTTTTCATATTTTTGCTGGACGTTGGTATATTTTCTTTCGAGAATTGTCTATTCATGTCTTTGGCTCACTTTTTGATGGTATTGTTTGTTTCTCTTCTTGCTGATTTGTTTGAGTTCCTTGTAGATTCTGGATATTAGCCCTTTGTCAGCTATATAGATTGAGAAGATTTTCTCCCACTCTGTGGGTTTTCTGTTTACTCTGCTAATTATTTCTTTTGTGGTTCAGAAGCTTTTTAGTTTAATTAAGTCCCATCTTTTTATCTCTGTTTTTGTTGCATTTGCTTTGGGTTCTTGGTCATAAAATCTTTGCCTAAGCCAATGTCTAGAAGGGTATTTTCAACATTATCTTCTATGATTTACATGGTATTAGGTCTTAAATTTGAGTAATTTATCCATCTTGAATTAATTTTTGAATAGGGCGAGAGATGAGGATTCGGTTTCCTTCTTCCACATGTGTCTTGCCAATTATTCCAGTGAAGGAGGAGCAGCCACTAGAAACAGACCTCAAAATGAAGCAGGAGTGGCCATGAGAAACGGGCCGCTTGGATACTGAACTAGCAAGGAAGAGGTCATTTATTTTGGCGGGGAGCAAGGCAACATGTTTGTCTAACAGCCAAGCTCCTCTAATAAAGAGAAGCAGCTTGGAGTACTCTCTGCCTTTCATCTGTGTTAAAAAGATACATAAGCGGCTGGTGGCAATCGGCCCACATGGGGTTATGAGTCTGAATAATAGTTTGCAGTAGGTCAATGAGAGCCTGTGGCTTCTCGGTATAAGATGGGTTGTTATTTTTCCATTTAATAAGATCAGCTGAGGTGAACGGCAGGTACATGAAAACATGCCTTTCTACCATGTGGCCATCCTCATCCACTCCTGTGTACCTCTGCTCTCTTAAAGGCATCTGCACCCCTGCCTTGAGTCACAGATGGGTTGCCAGAGGGGGAGTTACTTCCAGGAAGCAGGCAGCAATGGGTGGAGTTTTTCAATACTCTCTTTTGTCTATTCTGGGTGGTTTAGGGGTGTGCAATTCTGGTAGGGGTGCTCAGGCTTCCAGCCTAGGGGCAGGAAGTCCTTGTGGAGGAGGGGGCATTACTGGCAAAAACTCTTCTGCCGCCGGCTCTGCCAGAACTTTGGGAGTCGTTGTCTGTGCCACTGAATCTGCCCAGACCTTGGGAGTCCGTGTCTCTCAGTGAGGGGGGAGGGGGGTTCTTTCTGTCTGTCCCTTGGCCACTAAAACAGTCACTGCCTATCCTCTTAACCACTTTAGAGGGTTTAAAACTAACTGTAACCATGAGTCTCTGTATGGAAATTGATTAAGGTGTTCTAGCTCACCGCATATAACCTCATGACTTACTTTGGAGACAAGAGACCTGTTTAGGGTCCCCTCTGAGGGCCAACCCACCCCAAATGCTGGCCAGTCTACCTCACATAAAGTCCTTAACTTCTCTTGTGTAAGGCCCCCTCTAATGGGCCTGATACTCCCATATTTCATGGCTGATGAGTCCAGCTGGACCCCTCCACACACACATACGATCGCTCTCCTCCCTCCACCCAAATCAAAACCATAAGCAAAAGCTTCCAAGATTGGTTACAAAAGAAGAGATAGAGAAAGCCAAGTTCAAGAGTGTCAAATCTGGCACACATGGGTGATCAGGCCATGCTTCCACCTAAAGGAGGTGGGCAAGTTTCCTGGGATCCAACCTATCATGTTTCTGTTGTCCAGACATTCCAAGTACCCATTCCTGCTCTGTGTTCAGCCACTGGGTGGATCCACACTGCAGGGGCTTTCCTGCTTCGCTCTGGCGAGACTTTCCACCAGGCCAATACCTGCCCAGGAGCACTCTCAGGAATTGCATCGCCCCAGCAGGCAGGAGACCCCTGCAGGGATGCTCCGAAGGGCTAGGCAAACAACCTGAGAGGCTTTGCTGGCCATCTGCCAACTGAAACTCACTTCCCTATCAGGGAACCAAAAATGAAGCAGAAGTGGCCACAAGAAACAGACCTCTTGGACATTGAATTAGGAAGGAAGAGGTCATTTATTTCAGCTGGGAGCAAGGCAACATGTTTGTCTAATAGCCAAGCTCGTCTAACAAAAAGAAACCCTGCTTTTATATAGGCTTACAACTCTAGATATTACACATGAAAGAGTCTTGGGTTTACAGTTTTAGAAATTCCATGTGAAAGGGTCTTGGTTGATGGAGGAGGTGTGGGGTGGGGATTTGATCTTGTTTAAGTAAAAACAATGTCTTCCACAGAAATTCCCCCATACCATGCTTGCTATCTATAGGAAGGCAATTTAGATGCCAGTCAACCAGCCTTTTCTTCTATTGAAATACAGTGTGGAAGTCAAGGGGGAGGTGATCTTAGATGCTTGGGTCTCCTTCCTCACCAGATACTTGGTTAGTGATTTCTTATCCATTCTGCCATTCTGTATATTTTAAATAGAGCATATAGACCATTTACATTCAACTTTAGCATAGAGATGTGAGCTACTATTCTATTCATTGTGCTCTTTGTTTCCTGAATACCTTGTTGTTGTTGTTTTCATTGTGTTGTTTTATAGGTCCTGTGACGTTTATGCTTATAGGAGATTCTATTTTGGTGTATTTCAGAGATTTGCTTTCAATATTTAGAGGTCCTTTTAGCAGGTATTTCAGTGCTGACTTGTTAGTGGTAAATTCTCTCAGCATTTGGTTGTCTGAAAAAGACTATCTTTTCATAATTTATGAAGCTTAGTTTTGCTGAAAACAAAATTCGTGGCTGACAATTGTTTTGTTTAAGGAAGCTGAAGATAGGATCCCAATCCTTTTTAGCTTGGAGGGTTTCTGCTGAGAAATCTGCTGTTTATCTGATTGATAGGTTTTCCTTAATAGGTTACTTTATGATTTTGTCTCACACCTCTTAAGATTCTTTCCTTCATCTTGACTTTACATAACCTGAGGACTATGTGCCTAGATGATGTTTTTGTGGTCAATTTCCCAGTTACTCTTTGAGCTTCTAGTGTTTGACTATCTAGATCTTTAGCAAGGCCAGAGAAGTTTTCCTCAATTATTCCCTCAACTATGTTTTCCAGACTTTTAGATTTCTCTTCTTCCTCTGGAATACCAATTATTCTTAGATTTGTTTGTTTAATATAATCCCAAACTTCTTCGAGGCTTTTTTTTTTTAATTATTTTTTTCTTTGCCATTTTTGATTGGGTTGATTGCAAAGCCTTATCTTCAAGCTCTAAAGTTTTTTCTTCTACTTGTTCAATTCTATTGCTGAAACATTCTAAAGCATTTGCATTTCTTTATGTGTGTCTTTGATTTCTGGAAGTTGTGGTTGTTTTTTATTTATGCTATTTTATTGGAGATTTTTCCATTTATATCCTGTAATTTTTTCATTTCTTTAAGTTGGACTTCACCTTTCTCTGGTGCCTTCTTGTTTGACTTTATAATCAACCTCCTGAATTCTTTTTCTGGCAATTCAGAAATTTTTGTCTTGGTTTGGATCCACTACTGGTGAGCTAGTGTGATATTTTGGGGGTATAAAAGAACCTTGTTTTGTCTTATTACCAGAATTGTTTTGCTGGTTCCTTCTCATTTGGATAGACTATGTCAGAAGGAAGATCTGGGCCTCAAGGGCTGTTGTTCAGATTTTTTTGTCCACAGTGTGCTTCCTTGATGTGGTGCTCTCCCCTTTTCCCTAGGGATGGGCTTCCTGAGAATCAAACTGCAGTGATTGTTCTTCCTCTTCCAGATCTTGCAACCCAGTGGAGCTACCAGGCTCTGGCTGGTACTGGCAATCTACCTCCTTCAAAGGGTCTGTGGATTCTTTCACCTTTCTTGGTATGTTCCTGCAGTAGTTCTTGGAGCAAATATTTATGATATGAGTGTCCAAACACTGCTTTGTTCACTCAAGTGGGAGCTGCAAGTTAGTCCTGACTCCTGTTTGCCATTTTGTCTCAACCCCCAGATTTTCTACTTTTAAGTAACCATCAGTTTGTCTATTCAGCTTTTTCTTTTAAGTATATAGAGATGTTAAACAGAGGAAAGTGGCCTACAGAAAGTGGATAGAATTTTATGGAGTAAGTGGAACTCCTGCTAAGCCTTGAAGAATGTTTATAGATTTACTGACACGGAGGAGATGGTTTCAGCCTCAAGGAAAACCATAAATACTATCACGGCTGGAAGGACCTAGGTGTATTTGGAGGGTAGAGGCAATTTAATTGGCACAAAGCAAGTTTGCCAAGAGAACAAAAAAAAAAAATCTGGGATTGAAACGTGTGAGGTCAGTTAATAAAAGGCCTTGGAAGTCATCAGAGGAACTAAAAAATATTTGAAATTATAATGGAAAATATTTATAGACATATGAACAAAAGTGAATCTGATAAAAGTAGTGTTTTAAGTCAGCAGGATATGAAGAAATGGAGCACCATGCATTAAAGATGGTGCAGGAGATTTTAACATTGGAAAGGACTAACATTTTGGAATCACATATGATTGTGTTGTCCATTTTACATTCATTTGCTAAGTTTAGGAATCACAGGCAACAGATTCAAACCCATAATTAAGTGACTTAAAAAGCCCCTATTTTTTCTGCCTCAACGCTTTGCCAGGTGATATGATTTGGCTATGTCTCCACCCAAATCTCATCTTGAATTCTCACATATTGTGGGAAGGATCTGATGACAGGTAATTGAATCATGGGAGCAGGTCTTTCCCATGCTGTTCTCATGATAGTGAATAAGTCTCACAAGATCTGGTGGTTTTATAAGGAGGAGATCCCCTGCACAAGTTCTCTTCTCCTGTCTGCCACCACGTGAAACATGCCTTTCACCTTCTGCCATAATTGTGAGGCTACCTCCGCCATGTGAAAATGTGAGTCCACTAAATCTCTTTCTTTTGTAAATTGCCCAGTCTTGGGTATGTCTTTATCAGCAGTGTATAAATGGATTAATACAGTAAATGGTACCAGTAGAGTGGGATGCTGCTAAAAAGATACCCAAAATGTGGAAGCGAATTTCGAACTGGGTAACAGGCAGAGTTTGGAACAGTTTAAAGGGCTCAGGAGAATACAGGAAAATGTGGGAAAGTTTGGAACTTTCTGGAGACTTGTTTAATGGCTTTGACCAAAATGCTGATAGCAATATAGACAATAAAGTCCCGGCTGAGGTGACCTCAGATGGAGATGAGTTTGTTGGGGAAATGGAGCAAAGGTGACTCTTGTTATGTTTTAGCAGAGACTGGTGGCATTTTGCCCCTGACCTGATATTTGTGGAACTTTGAACTTGAGAGAGATGATTTAGGGCTTCTGGCAGAAGAAATTTCTAAGTAACAAAGCATTCAAGGAGTGACATGAATGCTGTTAAAGCATTCAGTTTTATAAAGGGAGCAGAGCATAAAAGTTTGGAAAATTTACAGCCCGACAATGTGATACAAAAGAAAATCCGATTTTCTGAGAAGAAATCCAATCTGGTTGAAGAAATTTCCATAAGTAACAAAAAGTCGAATGTTAATTCTTAAGACAGTGTGGAAAAAGGCTTCAGGGCATGTCAGAAGTCTTCATGGCAGCCTCTCCTATCACAAATCCTGAGGCCTAGGAGGAAAAAACTATTTCACGGTTCAGTCCTAGGGTCCCCCTTCTGTGTGCAGCCTAGGAATCTGGTGCCCTGTGCCCCAGCTGCTACAGCATGGTTGAAAGGGGCAAACATAGAGCTCAGGCCACAGCTTCACAAGGTGCAAGCCCCAAGCCTTGGCAGCTTCCACATGGTTTTGAGCCTGCGAGTGCACAGAAGTAAAATATTGGGCTTTGGGAACCTCCACCCAGATTTTACTAAATGTATGGAAAGTGTGGATATCCAAGAAATAGTGTGCTGCAGGGTCAAGACCCCATGGAGAACCACTGCTAGGGATATGCAGAGGGGAAATGTGGGACTGGAGCCCCCAGCTGGGGAACTGCCTGGTGGAGCTGTGAGAAGAGGGCCACCATTCTCCAGACCTCTGAATAGTAGATCCACTGACAGCTTGCACCATGTGACTGAAAAAGCCACAGACATTCAACACAAGCCCATTAAAGTAGTCAAGAGGGAGTCTTTACTGTGCAAAGCCAAAAGGGCAGAGCTGCCCAAGATCATAGGAACCCACATCTTGCATCGGCATAACCTGGATGTGAGACATGGATTCAAAGGAAATAATTCTGGACCTGCATGGGACCCATAGCCTCTTTGTTATGGCCAATTTCTCCCATTTGGAATGGGAGAAAATATATTTAAATTTACCCAATGCCTGTACCCCCATTTTATCTAGGAAGTAATTAGCTTTCTTTTGACTTTACGGGCTCATAGGCAGAAGGGACTTGCCTCGTCTCAGATTAGACTTTGAATTATGGACTTTTGAGTTAATGCTAAAATGCGTTAAGACTTTGCGGACTGTCGGGAAGGCATGATTGGTTTTGAAATGTGAGGACATGAGATTTGGGAGGGGCCAGGTGCAGTGCAATATGGTTTGGCTGTGTCCCCACCCAAATCTCATTTTGAATTCCCACATGTTATGGGAGGAACCTAGTGGGGGGTAATTGAATCATGGAAGCAGGTGTTTTCTGTGCTCTTCTCATTATAGTGAATAAATCTCATGAGATCTGATGCTTTTAAAAAGGGGAGCTCCCCGACAAAAACTCTCTTCTCTTATCTGCTGCCTTGTGAAATGTGCCTTTCACCTTCTGCTATGACTGTGAGACTTCCCCAGCCATATGGAACTGTGTGTCCATTAAACTTCTTGCTTCTGTAACTTGCCTAGTTTCAGGTATCTTTATCTTTATTAGCAACATGAAAATGGACTAATACACTAGGTTTGATTCTGAATGTCAGTGATTCCCTTGACAAGTCTGGATGTTCTCCTGCCCTGAGCATCAGTAAACACAGTTATGACTTAACTCCTCTTTTCCTATCCCTACCTACTTCCTCACTTTTACAATCTGCAAAAATGTCCTAGAGAATGTATTTGTCTAAACTCTGTTTTGAGTTGTGATCTGGTTGGCTTTTGAAAGAGCCCAGAAAAATTCCTTGGAATCCTAGGCAAGACTGATTAGGATTAGAGTCAAGTAAAGGCTCAGTTCAATAGACATTTCAGAGGCAAGTCTAAGAAGACTTTCAGAGAGATGGGACTTTAACAGCAAAATGAAAGCATAAAATAAAGTAAGAAATGCATGAAAAGACACACTGGACATTTGAGGTTCCATTGGCAGAAGAACTAGGACATTTATGAGAGTTTCTCAGGAAGAAAAAGGGGAGAATATTCAGGGAACCCTTGTGACAAAGAAGGAAACTACGTAAATAGAGACATTCTCTATGTAATAGAACTGTGGATTTATTGATTTGGTGACAACAGTGAGAATCTCAATTAGATGATGACTTTTAGATTATTATCATTTTCAAGTGGCAGATGATTATGTGGAAAACTGAAGGGGAAAAACATCTAGAGAATGGAGTTAGGAAAAAGAAAAAGTCATCAGAGAAGAAAAAAGGCGTGATCATAGATGTGAAGAGGAGTTTCAAGGATAGTATTGACTGAATTACTTGCTAATAGGTAGACAGATATAAACTTTTAAAAAATACAGAAATAAACATATTGTCGATCAGAGACATTTGTGGTGTCCTTATTGACATTTAAATTTTTTTTTTTGAATACTTCGCAGATTCCTCTGTTCATGAAGGCTTCCATTTGATTAAATGCATACCAAGAAGAAAACAGTAACAGTTCATGTTAATATGTTCTTACCAATTTATAAAGACTTGAATTTTTTTTATAGTGTTAGTGCATATTACAGCTCCGTCAGATAGTGTTATAATCAACATTGTACAAATGAGGAAAATGAAATATGAAGTGAGATTAAAAAATGTACATGTGGGGGTAAATATTTTCCTATGCTCAAATCCAATCTTAAAAATCAGAGAAAGGACAGAATACAGTATATAAAGGCATGAAAAAGCCACTAATATTTTCAAAACTTACTAACAAAACTTGAAGTTACTTGCTTTAGTGCCACCATTGAATCATCCTCCAGATATTTCTATTTGAAAAGTAGCTCATATGCAACCTCTTTGAAATAGAATAAGTCAATCTTCCACTTTAAAACAGCTCCATAAAGATATGACTATGTCCTTGTTTAGTTATTCTGGCTAAAAGACTCCTTGGATAATTTCATGATTTTATTGCCTAGCCTATTTTTTTTCATTCAGTATTTTAACAGCCTCAAGATATCTGTATGAAATATGTATCTGAAAGTTAAATTGCCATCTTTCTTATTTTTTATTTTTGCTCTTCTTTGAACAAAAGGCTTGTTTTATGGTCTAATCAATTAGAAATCTTTGAGTATGCAAGTGTTATCTCACTGACATGCACATAAAAGATAGTATGGAAATATTCACTGATTCTATTACAGCTGCTTAGAGAACAGAAATTAAATTTGAACTATAATGAATATTTTTGTAAGCAAGTGCTAACAATAGTTTTCATTACTTTAAGACTGTGGATTGATGTTGGCTTGTTATAGAAGTATTGTTTTCATCTTACATGTTTTTGTTATTT